>NC_084972.1:28802296-28897296 GCF_963691925.1 Scomber scombrus | reverse complement strand
TTTTAAGTTTAAAACATCTGGCAGCAGTTTATTTGTCTGAACAGCTTAAAACTATCCATGAAACATCAACATCGGTCAGTTTAGATGTTAAAGCTGCAGTGCAGGACTTTTAACGTCTGTCATATTGAAGCCCAAACAAGTTCACTGAATGCTGATTAAATCCATCACCACCAGATAAATCTCTCTGTATTTCACAATATACGAGTTTTAAAATCTGGTGTCTATGGAGACTTTCCCGTGTTGGCCCTCTAGTAGTTATGTGTTTTAAGTCAAGCAGCAATGATCAAAGTGCGACTGCCAAACAGGACGGACTGTCCTCAGTGCACCCAAACCACATCACCAGGGAGGGAACCGGCTCACGTAGAAAGCATCAGAGGTCTGCAGTGTTGACATTGACAGTCTTTGTGTAATTACTCTCACAGCCACAAGGGGGAGACAAATGTACTGCACTGAACATTTAAACAGTGCAGCCCTTTATCCTTACAAATCACAGCAAACAAAAAACTTTCTTTGCCTAATGAATTACAGTTTCAGTTTAAGTTTGTTTATTTTGTGGTTCAGTGGCTGCCAGCTCAAAAACATACTCCGTCCCACCTGCTTGGAGGCATGTGAGCTAAAAAATCATTTTGAAACTGGTTTTTGAATGCTGATGTTATATCAGTGTATTTTTTTTTAAAATAATGATGTAATAGATTTGATATGATTAAATTTGATTTGATATTAATTTATTATTTTGTCATGCACAAAGTGCCCAGCCCAAATGGTTTTATAAGACACCACGGAAAGAAAACCAGCACAAACCAGATACCAGATACAGGTAATGCTAAACAAATAAACCATCCTGACGCTTTTTCCAAGCTTTAGAGACAAAAGTAGCCAACTTATAAACATTAAAATTAAACAACCATTGCATCTGTCATCATCAGACCACCAAAACATCTCATTTCATTAATTATCTGTGTTCTTAACTCATCATAGAAAGGACAATACAGAAGAAGATGTAACTCATATAATGAATAAAAAAGGAAAACGTCAGCATTCATTAGGGGGCAAAATATTTTTTTGGGGCCCCCTGTCCACTGTTTGCCTACCACTGGTTTACACCTACTGCAAAGCATCACTAAATAATACACATTTTCTCACAATTTTTTTTGTCTAGGACTCAATTATATGGATATTAAACTGTATTATGGTGCTGTAATGTGTACATGACCCTAGTTTGAATATTTACCTCCATTATTGCACCGTAGCAGATGGTTCCGTCTCCAGCGTGGCCGTCAGGACAGGTACAGGTGTGAGTCCCGTTCTTCTGCACCTCACACTTTGCCTGACAGACAGAAAACCATTCAGCAGCTAAGGATGATGGGAAGTTTATCTAACCTATCACAAACACTCATATTTTTACAGATGTGATACTGTCACTCTTAGCTCAAAGATACAAACCTTTTAGCGATAAACGCCACATTAAAGTTATTAACAAAGGCATTAACAAAGAGAAATGCAGGAAACCAAACATTACATTTTTAAATCAAACTTGGTTGTTCTCACTCTGCATTTACACTGATGACTGTTTTTTAAGTATGGCTACGAACTGTCAACACTGAAGTACTGATCGTTTTAGACTACACAGAAGATGAGGTCGATGTTTCAGCTGTAATTATTTTATGCACCGAGAAAAATCTATTCACTCCCACGAGACCTGCCTGCAATAAAACGTTACACTGTCAAAATTAAACCCAATCTACCTGCTTTATTTTACAAGTAAGTGTTAATTCATTGCATCTTTCCATCTTCTATACTCACTTATCCTGCACTGGGTCACACTGAACCTCTGTACCTTCCTGTGTTCATTTAATCCAATAAATAAAATATCAAATACTCTATATATGAGTGTGTGTGTTTGTACCAGTTCATGGCAGCCTCCTCTGTTCTTGCGGCAGGGGTTGATGAGGTCACACACGATCCCGTCTCCGCTGTAACCTGTTTTACAGACACACTCGCTCTGCAGGAAACACAGATTCACAGATAAACAGTGAAGTTAGAGATTTAAATAAAAAATCCTTTAGAATTGATTAAACTGCTAAAAAGTGGCATTGGCTTTGTGAATGCAGAGTTATTCGTAGCTGCAGAGAGAAACAGAGCTGTAAAGGACTGTTGGCCTCTAAACTCACCTCCCTCATGAATAAATCTGAATAAATCAGACCTAAGTCACAGTTTTTTGCACATAAGTTCTTGCCCACTGATATAAAACACACCTTTCCCTCCGTAGAGCTCTGTTAGCTACTACAACCCACACAAGCAATCCAACGCGGTTTTGTATGATGGATGTCACAATGATTGATACATTTTTAATACACTCCTGAGTTCAAGATAAAACACAAGCATATGAAATATAAAAGACAGGGATTGTATTATAAAAATAAGATTTTTTGACATACTGTATGTTTTGCATATAACAAAAGATAACTGAACAATTAACACAATTATTTCACTTTGTATTTAAAGCAACTACTTTTTCCAGCTGCTCCACACACTTCATGCTCTGTTTCATAAGTCTACACCCTCTGAACAACAGATGCCTAGACACATAAAACTGGGCGAACCCCAAAGGGAACTGAAAACAGACTACAGCAGCATTCACTCAAGTGACGAGGTTCACATTTTAGCCAATTATGTTCAGCATTTTCAGTATTTATGACGTTGTTTTTGGAGGTTGACTGATTTAAATGTCGTTAACTGACCTGTCCGGGTCCGATGTGTGTACAGTCGGCGTTGGGGCTGCAGCCTCCTCGACTATTCAGCTGACAGTTGTTGATCTCCACACACACTCTGCCGTCACCTGTCCAACCCTCAGCGCACACACACGACACGTTACCCGGACCCACATACACACACTGTGCCTGCAGAGAGAAAGAAAGAGAAAGAGAGAGAGAGGCGAAGAAAAAGACAAATATGACGTTTGTTTTCTCTCTCTCCCTCTCTCTTTGGTTTGCTCTTATTACAGATTTATGGTTCTGCGTTTATATATTTTGGTCACAGAGGTTCACCTTTGAGACTGTGAGAAAATCATTTTGGGGACTCGGCAGGTCAGAAAAGGGCGAGGGTTATATCATTAGTAGTCTGAATTTTTTGCCTTTTATTTCAGCCTTTTCCTGAGAGATTAATTGCAGTAAAGATCAGAGCAAAGTCGTCTTTTAGCAACACCAAGCTGGCACTGCTTCACATTTTAAATCTTCTCTAAAAACTCCTGTGGGAAGGAAGAATAAAGTCTAAAGTCTAAGTCTTAAAACACATTTTTATAGACTCACCTTTTAAATATTTGTTATCCTTACTGGCAGATTTTTTTTTTCTTGTTAATAATCAAGTTTAATATGTAATTTTCTTCTTATGCTGTTGTTTTTATATGTGTGATTATCTTTTACAGTCTCCCTGCAATGGAAAGCTTGTGATCCTTACTTGAAATAAAGTTATTATTATTATCATTATTATAAATAGTTACATCAAAAAGTTGTCTTTCATATGTCCCATGAGTCATATTGTTGGTTTTGCAGAGTACAGCAATCATGTTTCTGTGTCAGAGTTGTTTTTCTTCACCACAGTCAGCTAATAGTCCAGTTCACAGGACCAATATGGCAGGTTTGAGAAACACATAACACATAAATAGTATTATTTATTCTACAACATCAAAAATCACCTGTAATGTTACTGTCATAATAACTGTTCCACTGATAAGACACAACTTTTAAATTGTGTATGTTTTGTCAATTTTATTGATGCTGAAATTATTTATACCAACGCATTAAAGCATGTTATTTCTATGTCAAGGGGTACAAAGAAAATATGAATAGCTCAGTGGAGTTAAGTCAACAGTCTTACGTTAGTGTCGCAGCCTCCTCGGTCGCTTTTCAGGCAGGGGTTGAAAGCAGTACAGGAGTGACCGTCACCCTCATATCCGTCCCTACACACACACCTGGTGCAACAAACAAAGTCAGAACAAAGTCAGCAGCTGTTGACGAGGACAGAGAAGTGACTGGTGTTGATCACCTGTGAAACTCTGCTGATATATTCTGCTTATTTTGCAGAGAACCACAGAAGAGAAGTGTTATATTGGGTTGATTATTTTCAGCTCAGTTATGTGTATTATGGATGTAGGAATGGTTGCATAGTTGATGCAGGATTGAGTTTTGCTGAACTCTCGCTTACTAAACCAAATGTGGCTAAAAGGTCACTGATTAAAACTGTGAAGGAATTTTCATATGCAGTATGTGCCATGTATGAAATGCTCCTTAGATAAGTCGACAATGAGAAACAGACAGCTGTATTCTTCCCGGTCGAGCCAACCTGGCTTTATGATTGTTGCCATAGAGACAGTGCTAAAGTAAACTATCTTATAGGAATGGTGTGATTAGGGACAAGGTTGCCTGGCTGCTGCCTGAATAACAGAGTGGTTCAACTCTTTTCCATCAAATCTGCGGCGGCATTTCACCGGGTTTACACGGATAGTTTGAACTGTAGCTGCCACTGGTCGATGAAGTCTGTGTTTGTCAATAAATCTTCTTACATAAGACATCTGTTACTCCTGGAATTTCTGAATTGACAAGCTCAAGATTGCAGATTATATGTATCTAAATGTAACTAAAACTCAAATTTACTTTGAAGTAACTCAAAATCAGGTGCCAAAATGAACACTAGTAATAGTAGTACTTTTAGTGTAATATCTTACGTGGTATGCAGCCCCACGTGTGTACAGTATGCGTTAATGTGACAGTGTTCCTGCAGTCCGTCAGAGTTACAAGGTGTGGCCGTGTTATCGCAGTTTTCTCCAGAGTATCCCTCCAAACACGACCCTCTGCGACACACACCACGAGTGCCTGGGCGGTTATCACACAGACCGTGGACACAGTGACACTCTGAAAACACACACACGCACACACACACACACACACAGACACACACACACACACACAGACACACACACAGACACACACAGACCGTGTTAGTCACAATAGTGGAACAAAGTCACACCCCCTATGTTCAAACTAAGTTTTTTCTATGTGTGGCCACTTTGCTACCTCTGCACATAACTCACTAACACTTTTAAATATATAACTGGTTATTTACAAATTTACACAGTACATAATTATACACACGTAATATTATTATCCAGTTAAACTTTTGAAATCGGGACTCATGGATGACAAGTACTGAGATCTGGAATTTAAAGTTGGATTTTCATGTATTTTCTAAATGAGTAAAATTACATATTCAAGCCAAAACAGGTGTTTAGCTGCTGTAATGAAGTGGAGCTGTTACCTTCGTCACAATTTTCTCCATGCTTGGATGGATCGGCGCAGATATGACAGGCGACACCCGTAAAGCCTTGATGACAACTGCATTGGCCGTTGCCATGGATGCCATCTATGCACTGTATGTGGTAAATAAACAAATATATACAATAAAAAACACTTCTGTTGAGAAACGAGGCTTTGGTGACACTTTGCACTTTTATTTTTATTGTACTTTATTGATTTTTAGTCCTGTATGGTGCAATCTTTCTTTTTATTTATTTATTTATTGTAGTATTGCAAATTTCTTTACTTGTATCGCCTATTTTCTAGAGATGCTGTGCTGTCTCATTGTTTTTGTAGCAATGACAATAAAGTACTTTGACTCCTCACCGTTCCTTTGTCGTAGCAGGGACGCTGAAATCCTCCAATACAGGGTTTACAGTCCGGACCGAAGAAACCTTTACAACACTCTGCCGTCTGTTAAACACACACACACACACACACACACACACACACACACACACACACACACACACACACACACACACACACACACACACACACACACACAGAGTTTAAAACACAAACATACTCAGTGTTTCAAAAGCCAGATAAAGGACTAATCCACCATTTGACCACTGAGAGCTGAAATGTCACTTCCTAGCTTCTTAATTATGAACTGTAACTACATAACTCATGTTGGTCCTTGTTTGACTTCATGCTTCCTTTGACAAGTACCCGTGAGTTTGTGTTTTCGACACAAGAAGGCATTATAGCTGAAAGGCACCTGAATAAAGTTAAAAATAAAGCTCCTGATGCAGTCCGCACTGAGCCCACTCTCACCTGTTTGGTGGTGTTACAGTATTTGGCGCAGCCTTTACTGAGAGTCGACCGGAGTGGAGACGTGACATATTCACAGCCAACCAGATGATTGTCCTGGAAAGACAGACACAGATTTGTTTTTTTTTTTTAATGTCCATATAGCCTGCTAGGAGTCATATATTAGAAAACATGTTGGAAATCTGCTAAAATTGCTAAACTGAACACATTATACATCAATAATCAACTTCTGACTCTGTCTCCACCTTTAAATCCCGCCTGAAAACCCACCTATTCAGAGTGGCATACTCTGTCTCACACTGACTATGCCATCACGTTCTTGTTTTTTATTTATTGTACTAATGCACTTTGTAGTCACATTCATATTTATTCTTTATCTTTGCACTAAATGTTACCTGATTTATATTGTTTGATGTACTGTTGTTGTGTTATATGTGCCTTGTAAGGTGTATAAATAAAAATTGAATTGAATTCAGCGCTTATAAGACACTGTAACACTATCCAATTACACAGGACCTTGTAATATTTTTCATGGATTAACAAACTGAGCACACAGCTAATCAGTCAATTCACACACATTTTAAAACATTTTTCTTTCACATGACCTTCATATAGCTCTGTAGAATATAATTTAATAGATTACACATTACAGTAATAATAGTGTATTTTACCATTTCAGTGCTGCCATCTGGACACTGAGTCTCATAGAGGTAACTGCAGTGGACACATGGACCCTGAAAACACACACACACACACACACACACACACACACACACACACACACACACACACACACACACACACACACACACACACACACACACATTTAAAGTGAACATTACTCTTTGTTTCTATTAGCCATTGGCCGCTGACAGCTAATGTTAGACTGATGAGTTACGGCTGCAGCTCTCATCCTGTTTAAAGTTCACCGCCTCCGACTTCTCACCACGGTGATTTTGCTCTCGATGACATCACAGCGGTGAGGCAATATGGGAAGTATGGAGGGTGGATACAGCAGGCCGTCAATCATATGGATGACCCCGTTGGACGCCATGATGTTGGTGCTCGTCAGACGGATGCCCTTCTCACCCAGTTGGAGCTCACCCTGTGGATTGGATTGAAGACTAATGTTAGTGGAAACTTCTGATGTTTAGTGAGAGTTAGTCAGGAAATTAATGTGAGAGATACTTACATCATCAGACACAGAGATGGTGACAACCTGATTGGCCATCGTATGGATCCGAGAAAGAGCGCCCAAGTCGTCGACTGTCAGCTACAGACAGAAAAAAAAAGATTGTCAACTAAAAGTAAAAGCTTCTTTTTTTTGACAAACTTCCATTTTTTCAAACATCATGTTGCACAAGACAAATAAAAACCTGATGATTGAGCAAAGATCCCAAATAAAGGGTACTAAATTGCCTGTGTAGTGCGCATTTGGTTAGCGTTCGTTTTGCAGGTGATCAACTAAGAATAACTGCACAAACAGGTGCAGACAGCAGTATTTTAAAGAGGGTTTTTTGTGTCTTAATGGAGAGTTTGGAACAGCAGAAAGCTGCAGGCGCATAATGAAATTTGATCCCATTGAATTAGAGGTTCTAGTGTAGAATGTAGAAGAGGTTAACAAACATATTGAGTTATAGCAAAAGAAATATTACCAGAAAAAATGGGAGAGTTTTTGTGGCAAAGTCAATGCTGTTAATAAAACCAAAAATATTCCACTCCAAAAATATTAACAAGGGTGGGAAAAAAACCATTATCTGTGTATTCTGTCATTGTGCCTCTGTCTCCTCCTCTCCACAGCAGTTATCTGTGAGCAATACCTGCCCTTCAAAAAGGTATTATTTATAGACGCAGTTAGCGTCAGAAATAATACCTTCAGGTTTGGTAAAATCACAATGCGTGTGCTAAATAACATATTTGCATTTTCTCCTCCCTGTATTTTGCACACTGGTGTAAAAAACGCCCCACATTGCATATTCATTATGGCAAACGTATTAAAAGGACAGTGCGTATTATCTTGCACATTTGAAAGACACCTCAGTGCGCTGCGTTAGTAAATCAGCTTGCACATTTTTTGATATAGGTGATATCAAGTTTGCACACGTTTTTACACATGCAAACCTTTAGTAAATCAGGCCCCAAGAGCCTTACTAGTAGCAAATATAAAAATGTTATCCTGTGGGAGGTGTGACAGATTAAGACATGGGGTGTTAAATCTAAAAAGGTTCATCAGGAACTGGATCAGGAAACATAATGACACATTGCCTGTTACGCTAAAGAGATACATAGTGTAGACAAAAGGCAATTTTAGGTTAGTTATCATGTTGCTAGATTATGAGATATCTTGCTGCAGACAGAAAGATGGAAAGAACGTTTCTCTCTTTATCTGCTTCACTAGCAAAGTGAAAAAGACAAAAGGCAAGAAGAAAGAAAGAAAGATGGACTGATGAAGGGAGTCAGCGTGTGTGTGTGTGTGTGTGCGTGCGTGTGTGTGTGTGTGTGTATGGGGGGGGGGGTTACTCACCGCAGCCTGGGAGAACATGTGATGTTTGAGAAGTTCCTGAAGTTTATGTCTGGCCTTAAAGGAAGAGAATAGCAAAATATCATTCAAAACATCCTGACAAGCTTCACATAGCACAATATTCACTCTCCTTATATTGTAACTGTAGGTCTGGTTTGGACCGCCAACTGAGAAAAAGATCTTGTTATTTAACTGTTAGATGTTCCACTTTCTTCACCTGCTAGTCTTTCGTTTTGTCTGTCTGGCGTTCGGTGAGGGGCAGGTAGTGTAAAAATAGGTTTATCAGAGGTTATTGCCTTTAAACTGGTGCTGCTGCAAATAAAACGTAGGTGCAATTTAAGGGGAAAAGTTAAGTTACAAAAAACCTTTATGAGATGTTTTTAAAAATTTACGTTTTCAATAGGAACCAATGGGTTTGGGGCTGCAAGGCACATTCAGGGTAGGGAGGTTACAAAGTATTAGGAGACAGACTATTACATTGTTGTTTTAGTCTTTTCATATGACTTGTTCATTATAAGCAGACTCATCTTCCTTTTAAACATGCCGGTATGTTATCTACACTAACCACAAATAAATGAAATGAATGAGAACTGAAGTACTAATTACACCTGACCCCCCCCCCCCCCCCCCCCCCCACCCCCGCATGTGGTCTTACATCGCTCAGCATGTAGAGGATGCTGCCGTCTCTGGCTCGGTCGATAGCCTGGTTGGTTGGTATGAACACCGTCAGTGGTCCCGGACCCCTCAGAGGGAGGCGAGTCCCGCAGTTCTAGAAACAAACAGAGACACATCGTATCAGATTAGAAGAGTAGAGATTAGATTAGACTAAAATTGATTAACGCCGCTTTAACTTCTCTGAGGATTGACCATTTAATAAGCCCCTTAGTAACTGTTGCTATGGCTGTCACTCTCCCACAGCACACACACACAGTTACAATGGAAATAGTGAATAATAATGACTTTTTTATTAATTTTTGAAACAATGAGTCCATGATAAAACTACACAAAAGCAGCTTCTCATTTATATACTCCTATTCTGATGACATGACAACAGTCACTGGCAGATTTCTATTTCTACTGTCTCTTTTACTTTTTTTATATTTAGAGCTGACTCGTTAAAACTTAGACACACGACATGAGGGCAAATCATGGCTTATCCATATAAAAGATGTTGAAATAAAAGAGCAGCATTGTTCTTGTATTGCAGTGTAGAGCGACTAATAACATACATGCCTCATATTTTAAAACACAATATTTCACTTTAAAGGTGCAGTCTGTAGTATTTAGTGACATCTAGCAGAACGAACTTGGTCCTTTAAATTTTACAAGAGAAAAGGCTTTGAGGACAACAGTTAACCCTATCTCAGTTAACGAGTTTCTTTTCGTCTTTGATTTCTGTGTAAACATCCCCAAATTATATAAAAGAACAGGACAGAGCCGCTAATGTTAACTAAATAATAACTGATATAACTCTAAATTTATCATTAATGTATAACACTGTGCATTACTACTGTATAATCAACAGCCAGGCATGCTAACATTAAAGCCTGCGTTAGACCTGATCACACACGGTTGAATCAACTACAACTGTTACACTTTAGGTCTTGTGGTTTTGGAAACAAAAGAGATGACCCTCCAAACTCGTTAACTGTGAGGTATCTGTGCAACTACAGCACCTTATTACAGGCGGAGAAATCCAAAGAACGACCTGCTAGTTATGGCTGCTGAGATACGATTAGACAATCACTGTTCAAGGGAGGGGTTTAGTGAACATTTTGTCCTGACACTCAGGATTGTTTCGTCTTACTTACTGATAATGTTTCTACTGTTTTCTTCTCATGTGGGGATAAAACCAAACATCAGTGTGATGTTATTGGCTGGACATAAATACTCACATCAGCCAGAGACAGGAAGCGGTTGTATTTATCATCCTTAGTCAGAATCTCCCCGATCGTCTTATCAGCAAACTGGACCAAGAAAAAGAGAAATAGGATCAAAAGACTGAGATTTACTTTCACATACTGCTGTAACATCAGGATAAAGAGTTATAATCACAATAATAATATTTTATACACCATCTATCAAAACACAGTTACAAAGAGCTTTACCTAAAAAACAAAGGGCATTTCAAACAGAGAGATTAAAATGAACAAAACAATCATTATAAAAACACCAAGGGAATAAAACGCCAAATAAAAAAAACAAAAACATTACATTTAAAACAACGAACATCGAGGAAAATAAAAAGGCAGCTCACGTAAAATCAGGTAATGCTTTTCGATAAAAGTAAGATTTAAGAAGACACTTGAAAGAAGATCCTGACTCAGACGGCCTTACTACTAGCCTTAAACTGCTTTTAATAGCTTTTTAAAATATTATTATTATAAATGTATTGAATTGGTATGATTGCGTGTGTGTGTGTGTGTGTGTGTGTGTGTGTGTGTGTGTGTGTGTGTGTGTGTGTGTGTGTGTGTGTGTGGTTGTATTTATTACTGTCTATTTTCTATTTTTTATATTCAGGCACGGCACAGCAAATTTCATTGTACTTCAATCAATAAATTTGATTTCATTCTTATTTTCTCAGGCAGGTCTGGAGGCCCGGATGGCAAAGCTTCCCCCCGCCTTTAGTTCTCAGTCTGGACTCTGGGAGAGAGAGAAGACGTCTGCCCCAGGATCTCAAACATAAGGGTCTAAATTATGATTTGGGGCCATTTGGTCATTAAGAGCCTTAAAAGGTAATAAATAAGATAAGATTAAAATCAATCCTAAAACAAAGAGCAAATGTAAAAGAGGGTAAAACAGGTGTGATGTGATTGTGCCTCTTAGTTGTGGTTAAAAACTTGGCAGCTGATATCTGTACAGTCTGTAGTCCTTTTAAAGCTTTTTGATTAAGATGAGAGAAAAAGGCTGTTGGAATAATGAAGAGCGGGGAGATTAAAGTATGTACAACAGTTTCTACATCTCAAAAGATTAACAACAGATCTTATTTGTGCAACATCTCTGAGATTAGAAAACCATGATTGGACAAACTTTGTGGCTAAGATTTCTTGCAACAGGCTGAATGTGTTGTGACAAGTAACCAGCAGATGGCGGTATTTGTTTCATGATATGCTGGGACCCAAAAACAAGTGAGACTGCACCTTTCAATGCAAGTGACACTCAGCTAGCAGGAAATATAGTTTACGTTTAACTTGTCTGAAATTAAGGTTGTTGAAGCATTTTTAGAAACTATTTTTTCATGTTCTATGTTTTATTTTAATGGGGTTTTTTATACTGTTAATAGTGTAGATGTTGTATTTTTTTATCTGTATGTTTTCAGGAAGTCTTCCATATTGGGTGAAGCGACCCTTTAACTCACCTGTTCATCACGAGTAGGCCTGATCGGGAGTGTGTTCATGATTGGTCGGTCGATGATGTGGATGATCCCGTTGGCTGCTGGCAGATCTTCCTGGATGATGGTGTACAGTTTGCTGGGGTCGTCCATCAGGATGAATTTCTATACCAACCAGAGAAAGAGAGAGAGAGAGAGAGAGAGAGAGAGAGAGAGAGAGAGAGAGAGAGAGAGAGAGAGAGAGAGAGAGAGAGAGAGAGAGAGAGAGAGAGAGAGAGAGAGAGAGAGGGAGTATCAGTGAGTTTATGTGCAGTTAAGTAACCTGCTTATTGAGGTTTTCTGCCATAATCTGATTTATTAAACACTGTGAAAAGAGAAAAACCTGATTCAGCTGTCATGTATAAATGTAACCTGATTTGTAACAGGTTGTTCGGGTGCAAGACGTCACACAGGGAAACGTATCATTATGGTAGCAGGATGAAAGAAAATGATACTGCTGTAAAGTCAGTGATGGAGAGTAACTAGTTACATGTAACAGTGGTAAGTGATTTAATTACAAAATAAATGTAACTGTAATCCGTTTGAGTAACTGAGAGGAAATGTGTAGTTAAATTAAAGTTACTTATGAAAATGTTGATGATTACAAAGGAGGTTACATCTGAAATCAGACCTTTGAGCTTTTGCTCAGGAGGGTTTTTCCCCCTATTTTTTAATATTTAACATGTTACTGAATACGTTTTTAATTCTTTAAGATCAATATTTATTTCATATTTTGTAAATAAATCATGATGTGGGCTTAAATGGTGTCACAGTACCAATTAAGCCCATGCCAGACTTTTGACTTTTTTCATCAAATATCTTTATTTTATATTCCAAAATCTACATGAACTAATGAATACATTTTCAAATGAGATATAAATGTTGCTTTATAAGAAATGATCTCCCTTATAAATCATGTCAGTATCCATGAAAAACACCTGAACTTAGATTTTGGTGCTTAATGGGAACACTTACCCTAACAGCTGAAAACATTGGTTAGAAGATTAGAAAAGTAATGAAAAAGTAATCAAATGCAATTAAAGTAAGTTTGGAGGATTGATTAAAAAGACGGTACTGAGTTCACTTACAGAAGTCTAGGTAGAGTTTCATAGCAGCTAGTCTCTAATTGAAAAAGCATTATTTCATTTAATAACTGCACTTAACTAGTTTAGTTAGTTTAGGATTTCTGGAAACAGCGAAAAAACCGCGATGATTTAAGTTTACTGTGATATTTTTAGCGACGACAATCATAACCTGTATAATACTCAATGTGCTGTGGATCTTCTTAACAAATTAAACACACATTTGCATCTTTTCATTCCACCATTGATCCAAATACCTTTACAAAAAGAAAAGATGGAAAACACTCTGTACAGCAGTGTCACATAAGAGTGTTTAAAGGAGAAATATGATTACTGACCAGCTGCGTATAAATATGATCTCTCTTATTTGTGAGGCTTTAGCAGCTCCTATGAAAACTGTCTCCAGTGTGTTGAGTAACATGATCTCTGCTTCTGGAGAGAGATACATGTTGAATGTCATTATCAACCGGCTAAATTCCTTTCTCTACCATCGTATCAAGTGGAGATGTTACTCAGACTGCTGAAGCCTCAAACTATCATATCAGTAGTTTGTATACAGGAGGACTGAGGGTTGCATTCTTAACCTCTTTGAGTGTATTTGTGTTAAGAAAATGGAACAAACAAATACAAATCATCTTTCAATGTACATATAACACAATGCATAAGTTACTACATGCTGTCCTTTAGCATGTAGTAACTTGTGCTATGTATTCAAATACGTTTACGGTCAACTGACTTGCAACACACAGCAGGCTAAACTGGTCTGGTCTGGTCAGATAAACACAAGCAGTAAGGCAGTTTGAGAAATGCAGTGACATAGCTCCACCCACTCTTACACAGCACAAACAGGAAACACAGCTGATAATTCAACGACCCTGAGAGAAGAGACGCTGAAAGACAGACGTAAGATTAACCTTCAGATCAAAACCACAAGCTGCAGGAAGGAACACTGGAAACACTGGAACCACTGGAATATTTGAATACTTGAATACTTGAATACTTGCACGTCAACCTGCTGCAGACTCTAAATATAGAACTGGATGAGCCTCAACTAAAACCGAAAGTAACTTTCAAGGAACTCTCTAGACGGACCGACTTCACTGTACACCTGTTGTGTTTTCAGCTTCACTCAGAGACAAAATGTATGAGGATCTCTCCTGTCCAGTCTGCCAGGACATCTTTAAAGATCCGGTTGTCCTGACATGCAGCCACAGCTTCTGTAAAGACTGTCTGAAGAAGTGGTGGAGAGAGAAACAAACACGTGAGTGTCCGTGCTGCATGAGAAGATCCTCGAGGAGTGATCCACCTCGTAACTTGGCATTAAAGAACCTGTGTGAGGCTTTACAGGGGAGAGATCAGAGATCTTCAGCAGGGTCTGAGCCTCTCTGCAGTCTGCACTCTGAGAAACTCAAACTCTTCTGTCTGGATCATCAGCGGCCTGTTTGTGTCGTCTGTCGAGATTCAAAAACACACAACAACCACAAATTCAGACCCATTGATGAAGCTGCAAAAGATCACAAAGAAGAGCTCCGGAAATCCCTGAAGCCCTTACAGGAGAAACTGAAAGTCTTTGAAGAAATTAAAGGCGACTTTGATCAAACTGCAAAACACATTAAGGTCCAGGCCAGAGACACAGAGAGGCAGATTAAGGAGCAGTTCAAGAAACTTCACCAGTTTCTACAAAAGGAAGAGGAGGCCAAGATATCTGCTCTGAGGGATGAAGAGGAGCAGAAGAGTAAGATGATGAAGGAAAAGATTGAGGCTCTGAGCACAGAGATAGCAGCTCTTTCAGACAAAATCAGAGCCACAGAGGAGGAGCTGAGAGCTGAAGACGTTTCATTCCTGCAGAACTACAAGGACGCAGTGGAAAGAGTCAAGCAGCGCCCCCTGCTGGATGATCCAGAGCTGGTCTCAGGAGCTCTGATAAACGAGGCCAAACACCTGGGCAACCTGACCTTCAACATCTGGAACAAGATGAAGAAGATGGTCTCCTACACTCCTGTGATTCTGGATCCAAACACCACTGACCCAGAACTCATCCTGTCTGAGGATCTAACCAGTGTGAGACGCGGACAGAAACAGAAGCTTCCTAAAAACCCAGAGAGGACCAAATTCTCCTGCTCCGTCCTGGGCTCTGAGGGGTTTAACTCAGGGACGCACAGCTGGGACATTGAAGTCGGAAACAACAAGGACTGGGAGCTGGGTGTGTTGGGAGAACCCGGACTATGGAGAATATTATTCTGTGATGGTAAATTCACAGCGTTCTCCACTTTGGATCCAGAGAAAGATCTGCTGGTGAAGAAGAAGCTGCAGAAGATCAGAGTTCATCTGGACTTTAACGGAGGAAAACTATCATTCTCGGATCCTGATACTAGCACACACATACACACCTTCACACACACTTTCACTGACACCCTGTTTCCGTACATTTATACTGAGAATCATCTCCCACTGAAGGTTTTACCACTGAAGGTCTATGTGACGGGAGAGAAACGCAGTCAGAAATGACTAAATCTACAATGAGATGATAGAAGAAACCATCACAGATTCTAACATCTATGGTTGTACATTGTTTAACATTGTGAGTAATCAATGAGGCAGGAATTTAATTTTACCAGGATATTATTATAATATTATAATATTATTTTTTACATATGGTACTTGACCTAGAACAGCGTAAGACATCAGAATGGTTGGCTGTAAAATTTGTGATTGATGCAACGAGTGTAAATATGAAAAAAACAAAAAAAACATAGTAAAAAATGTTTCGAGCCCTAAAACGTTAACATGTAATTTAGAAACATCATTCTTTTAAACAGATCACAGGATTTGACTCTTTATTGGTCAATATCAGCTTTTTAATTTGAGGTTCAGAGTTTATTCTTGATGCTGGACTCAGTCCCACTTCAAGGTTCATTTAGTAGCTGTTGTGGGCTTTGAACTGTATCTCTATATCTACTGTTCCTCTTTTAAATGGAGACTGAGGTGAGCCTGAGAATGAAACCTCAACTTTCAAGTCATCATAGATAAAAAAAAAGTTTCTGAAAAAAAATCACACATTGTAATTTTGAAATTAGAAAAGTAGTGATATCACAAGATGTTTATTTACTTGAATCCTTTGTATTTTTTAAAAATGTTTTATGCTTTTATTGGATATTAAACAATAGAGAGATGACAGTAAAAGCGGAGATAGAGACACAGGGTGAGAGATATACGACAAAGCTCTGAGGCTGAACTCAAACTGATCCGAGATCTTTTACACAAATATGAAACTTGCAGTTCACACTTTACAGTGAAGACGGAGACATCATGTTCATCAGCAGTTAGACTTTTTGAAATGTAATATATTTGTAGTCAATAAGAGAGAGAAGGAGTAGATGTTGTAGAGTAGAAGATTTTTAAAACATTTTTTTTACATTTATAAGTCATTAAACTGTTTTGTGCAGAAAACACATCCGACACAAATTATTATTCAACGGAGAGGTTTTTTAAAATGTGTTTAACATGTTAGATTAATGTTAATGTTAGATTTTAATGTTTGGTGTAATTACTGCTGAAACTGAATGTTGCTGCCACACAAATCATAATGAATGATCAGTGTATTATCTGTTAACGATGCTTTAATTGATCTGATTTTTCATTCACACCTACTGGACCAGGATGATGTCACCATTAAATATCTACTGATAATGTTTCCAACAGAGAAAACAGCACGGTTTGAAAATGTTTGTTGCATTATGTGAAATATGTGAGTTATGTTATGTTAATCATGTTAATGACTGTATGTCAGATTAACTGATTTTGTTCATGATTTTTCTGGAGCAGAAACTGAATCTGTAACATGTTGAGGTTTCTCTGTTTTCTGTTTTCTCTTTTCTTTTGATTATTTGGATTGTGTGATCAATAAAAATAAAGTTAACAATTTGCGTTGACTGTGTGTCGTTTTCTTAAACTATCTAAACAGTTTAAACCTCATGACGATGTTTCCATCATCATGATAACTGGAACATTTGTTTCTACTGCGGCTGCTAAACATCAGCACTAATGTTTTAAACTTTTTAAGATGCTGCTTGAAGAAAATTATTAATTTATTCAGCTTCAGCTTTTTTGATTCTGGTCACATAAATTAGAAATTAGAAACTGAAAATCATTGTAAATCTTCTTTTAAGTGAAAGAGGGGGGAAAAATTCCAGGTGCTGCACGTTTAATGTGTCTTAAACCTTCCACCAAAATATCAGTTTCTGGATAAATCTGAGGTGAGACTCTGGGATTATATCTTTAACATCCTGTTTAAATACTTGTTAGCAGGGATTTATGGGTTAAAAATGTGGAGTTTGGAGAGGAGGTGTTACCTTGCTGTTTTTGCTCCTCAACTTGGCTCCTCCGTACAGGTTGAAGTCTCGTCCCTCCAAATCCTTGTAGAGGTGCTGACCGAGGATCAGGTGGTTTAAACATATCTGCTCCTCATTGACGCCCTGCAGAGACAGAGTAGGTGAGTAAATCAATAATCTGCCTTTATGGATCATAAATCCTTCTAGTTGTTGAAAACAGGCTATCACACAAGCTGTTAGACGTGGAACTTGAGGGAAGGAAAGTGGGAGGTGGGACATTTTAAAGCATCAAAGCTGGAAATGAAGAGAAAGCTGCACACTGTGAATGAAGGAAATCCATAAGAAGTCCAGTTGATGCATGCAGACATTTTACTTACACAGTGAAAGTGACATAAAAAGGGGCTAAATGATGCTGAGATACACCCTGAGGTGCACTGAGACATACTATAATGATGATTTAACCTGCAGTCATCGGGTGTTAAGGGGCCTTTAAACATCAGACATCCTCATCAAGGTTTAATCAGACACAGACTTAGTAGCTCAGTAGCTGCAGCACAGATCACCTCTTCTGATTCACAGCCATTTACTTCACCCCTCCTTCCATTTCTGTGTTGGCTACTCTTTCTTAAATCCTCTCGAACCTTTAAGTCACGCTGCAGTTCATATTTCTGTTCTTTTTTTAGATCAGCCTGCTTGTGTGTTGTCATGAAACCCTCGTTGCATGTCTTACTCATTTCTCTGTGTTGTCTTTGTGAGTCCATGTTTGCTGAGGATGATTGAGGAGATCATTAAATAAAACTTCACCGACAGACTGTGTGTGACTTACAGTCAGAGGTGTTTTAAGCAGGGGGAGGAAAGCTGTGAAGGGTCCGTCGTACATCAGCTGCCTTGAGCAACTTCTCTCTGAAAAACATATACACACCTGTCAAAGGTTAAAGGTCAAAGCAACATAACAGTAACAAACAACAGGGTGAGGTTGAAACCAAAACTGCTGCTACTTCAATGTTTGGTATTATATATATTATAACAGCGGAAGCATTACATGTCTTCTTTTTTTATAATAATATTTAAAAAGGTAACATTTCATCTCTGTAGGAGGATCGACTCACATTACTTGTTATTTATTTACTTAAATTAATATATAATTTTGGCACTAATTGTGTTTTTCAAAGCAGAATTAAGACAGAATTCTTTTTAAAATTTTGAATCAAATAAAAAAACCTTGAAGTATCAAATAAAGCTGAATTGTGAAAGTGATTCACGATGATTCACGAATTGTGAAAGTGACAAAACCCCGTCATTGACCCTTTTACCGAACATGGCGACGGCTGCGGTCAGATTTCCTCTCTGACTTCCGCTTCTTTCCAGCTCTATAAACTGCTCAATCAGGTTACCATAGCAACGCCGCCCATCACCGATCTGACCCACCTCACACACACACCTGAGAAAGACAGAGAGGGAGAGAGAGGGAGGGAGGGACGTAGGGGTGAAATAATGACACAAGAATACACACACATTCACACAAACTAACACAGAGCTAAAAGACAGAGGGAGAAACAGTGTGTGACATCTCTTCTGGTCCGGCTTATAAACCCGGCTTTGCTCTGGTTCTAGTCTAGTCTAGTTCTGGAGGACAAGAAACTGAGAGGAGATACAGAACAAGGTTTTCAGAGGATTCGTCCCAGGTTGATCTCTTATTCTAGACTTCTTTATGATTTTAGGGGTTGTTTTAGAAAAAAAAGAAAAAGGGATTGTAGAACCTGATAATGTAATAAAAACCCTCATAACTCAATAAAAAATGTAATAACTTCCTGATAATGTATTAAAGTGCATTTCCAAATAATGTAACAATCTCTGTACCGACGATGTAATAAATTATCACATTAGCAGGAGGTTATTAAATTATTTGGTTAACCTTATTTTTGCAGAACCTAATAATATAATAATTTCCCAATATTGTAATAAAAGTTTTTTATTGAGTTATGAGGGTTTTTATTACATTATTGGGAGCTTCTGGCTCTAGTTGTACTCCTTTTCTAGTTCTCATCTTTAGACCTGGTTCTAGCTCTGGTTCTGGCATTAGTTCTGCATCTAAACAGCAAAAGAGATTCAGTTGTAGGTGTCTAATGGCGTTTTCACATCTGGCTTTGTTCTCCCCCCTTGGGTTGATGCTTATTTAAGTTAACGGGGGGAGAAACCTGGTTCAAGTGCTACAAACAAACTGGTTCTGTGTCTCCCTCTGGTTCTAATCAGTGTCCAGTTCTGACCTGGGGTGTCCATCCAGTCCAGTTTCACAGAGGGCTGTGGGGTGGCAGGTGTCGGCTGAGCAGGCGGAGGTCAGCTGACAGCCAAACGCAGGGTCGCCGGCCATCGGAGTCATCCCCGACATACACTCACAGCTGGACTGAGAGAGAGAGACAGACAACAGAGAGGTTAAAGGTCACGTATCATCTCCTCGTCCTCCAAGCTGGACTCAGTGGATGCAGGAAGTGACGCAGCATTTCAAAGAATTTAGAAATTGAGATTCACAATATGTGGCTCCTCGGACACAGGCATCCTCACCTTGTTGGGTCCTTTGAAGACACAGACGGTAGAGTTCAGCGGACAGCCTCCATTGTTTGTGGAGCAAGGGTTTTTGGGTACGCAGATCTTGCCATCACCCTCGTAGTCGGGCTTACAGGCGCAGCTGACCTTTGACCCCTGTGAGGAGCACTGGGCGTTGACGTCGCAGTCTCTCGGCGAACAAATACCTGAACATGACGACGAGAAACAGCTGAGTTTAGTTGAGAGAAACTGGTTCTGGGTCTACTTCTTATAATCTTAAATCTAACTTCTAGTTTCTGGGGAGTAAAGACCTTTTTCTAGTTGTAGTCCAGATTCTAGTTCTAGTAGATGAGCGTTTTGGATCTAGTTGTGTTCCTTGTTTATTATATCTACACAATAAAGACTTTCTTTCACTATGAGACTCTGGTTGCTTCCTGAACCTCCCACCATACAAGAATGGATGGATATAGTAAATGATATTTGAGATATGGAAAGGATTACTTTCTCTCTCCGTCTCAAGAAAACTGTTTAATAACCTTTACATACTGTTCGGGTCAAATTTTACCTGTTATGACATTTGACAGCTGTAAAAAAAAACACCCGAAATGTCTTGTTAAATGAATAGTTAATAGTTTTAATAGGATAGTGGTAATGAGGATTTATTTTTATATTTTAATGGTTATATAATAAACCCCACAGCTCCATTAAGTTCTTGTAATTTTCAGTTTCAATAAAATAACATTTAAATCATTATTGCTATATTTTGTTATATTTTCATGTCTTAGGTAAAATAGGACATGATATTATGTGATAGTAGCTGTTTCACATAAAAGTGTAAAACCTTGAAAATAGACTCTCTCTGCTCTCTGAAACATTAATCAAGGTTTAATCACCCTTTTATTGACCACTAAGATCAGTTAGTGATGCTTTCTAAACAGATCTGTGGTTAAAAATTTGGTATCAACACTTTTTATGAGGGGAACAAACTGTGAAGGTAGAATATGAACAGTATGTAAGTTATGGACTAAGTGGGTCAAAAATGTAAAAGCTTTATGGCCAGATTTTGCGACGTTGTAAGCAAATGATCATGTAATGCTTTTGTCTCTCTGCCCCTTGATTATATCCTTTTATGAAATATTTATCTAATTTCTTCTTTTCTAACCTCTCCCGGACTTATTTTTAACTTTTTATTGCTCTTATGTGCACGCTTAATTTCTCCCAAATTGTACAAAGTTCATGAATCTTGGAAATGTTTGGACTACGATTTGTTGTTATATGCTTGTATTGCAATCTGCAGTCCAAAAATGAAAAATATATATACAAAAAAGACAGTCTTCTAACGACAACTTAAGCTAGAAGTACGGCTCTAATGAAATGACAGAGAAAGAACAGTGTGTGTGTCTGTGTCTGTGTTTACTTGCGCATCTGCTCTGCGGCAACTTCTTGTATCCAGGCAAACATTCACACACGGCGGCCGCGTCCTCTCCTTTACAGTACGAGTACGGGTTGCAGGTAATGCAGGTGGTGCTCACTGAGAACGACACAGACAACAACAGCAGCTCAGTTTATGCAACAATTGTTATCAAGTGTTTTTTTTCCATCTTATGTTACATTTATGCTTGTTTTTATGTTCTTTTTATGTCCGTTTTATGTGCAGCACTTAGTGAATGTAGTTCTTGTAAGCATCTCTTTGGTGTATAACACATGAATAAAAGTTTTAATACATTTAGTAATACCGTTACTGCCTCTGGTACTATTGATATTACCATCAGCAGCGTTTTCTTTCTTTTGTTAACATTGCTCCATGCTCCTTTTAGGCCCTTTTAATGTGAAGCACTTGGTGTACATGTTATTAACTAAACATCGTACAGTCAGACAACACGTGTTGGAGCAGTAAATGCAATATGTGTCACTTCATATTTTATTAATTGACATCCACGTAACAGGATGAACATAAAGTATTAGCGGGGGAATAAAATCTTAATGACTGAAATGTGTCTAAATGTGTATGCCTGAGTATCAAAGAATGTCAAGTACTGAACAGTTATCATAGTTTTGTTACCTCTAAATGAATATTGAAATAGTTGTCTATTAATTTTGTGGCGAATGACTTATTAGTTGCATCTTCAGCATTATTATCGAAAATTCTCAAATGATATCCAGTTATTTATTTGTGAATCATAATCTAATTACACCAAATAATATGCAGTATCAGAGTCCGATATACGCAGCGTGTGATGTCTTACCTTGGTCACAGCGTTTTCCGGAGTACGGCGGCTTACACAAACACTGTCCGTCACCCTCCGGACCTTTATTACACACTCCGTTCATACAGTCACACACTGTACAGACACACACACAGAGCTGCTGTGAGACGTTCTTACAGCTATAAACATCATCATCCCAAATGTGGAAGTATTGTGTCCAGTTTACATGTTTTTTTTTTTCTTTAACTGAGACTTTATTATTTATATCACAGATCTTTCCTTCCTTCCTGCAGCTGTCAGACTGTACAATCACAATGCTCCCAGTAAACCTCACACACACCCCTGATCTGGACAATTGACAAAATCGACACTACTGTGCAAACCTAACCCTAACCCTAACCCTACACTACTTTTTACTTCTATTGTTTTTATACACTTGATGCTGTAATACTGTAAATTTCCACAACAGGGGACTAGGAGTATCTTAATTTATGTATTACATGCATTTTCACCAGTGGTCAGAAGTCAGCGAGTGAGACAGCCTACCTTTATCGCAGTTTTCTCCATAAGCGTTCTGATTTGTACACTCCTGACAGGCAAAGCCGGAGAAACCGTCCTGAAGAAAGAAAAGTTTAAATCATGACTTATATTTTGTCAACAGCCAAAAACATCAACAATCTAAAAGAGGAAAGAAAACAACATTAAGTGTTTCCAAACTCACAACTTCCTTGGTACCCCCGTCTTCACCCACCCACCGTCCAAGTCTCCTAATCAGTAATGTTAACATCAATAATTGGGCTATTTTAAGAGGAGGTGCCAAAAAGCCGCAGTGCAGAATGAGCAGTTTGGGCAGAAACACTCCACAGATCCTATTAGATCATATCATGATTTAATAACAACTGAGCACGTCTTTGGAGAGACTGAAAGTGTGTACTGTTGTCTCCATTTGTGGAGTTTATCATGCTGAGACTACAAACATGAACACAAAGAAAGATGCATAAAAGTTGATAGAGAAAGTACATGTGAGTTTTGAGATTAATTTCACCCTTTGCAGCAAGAGGAAGTGACAAAAAGCTGCAGGAAAAACTGAGCAATCTGGGCAGAAACACTCAGATCCTATTAGATCATATCATAATTTATGTATTGAATTGTATCTATTCAGATTTTACAAGGTGTCCAATACTTGCTGTATTAAAGCTGTTCTGCATGATGTTTATTAAAAATAATACATAGGCTATTTGTGGTTTTCACAATAGTGTTTAAACGGAAGCTTCCACATTACTCAATTTTATATAGAAATTGAGATAACATTTCCAAGGAAGAGTTTATTAAATGACACACTGGCTGTGGTTTTCACAATGGTGTTTTGACAGTTCTTTCCATATTACTCAAGTTATTGAGTAATATGGAAAGCCCCTGTATTGGTTTACAACCACTGGTATTCAATTAAAGTAAACATCATAGAGCAATATAACATTAAAATAGACCGATACAATCTTTAGGATTTAACAAAAAATGTGTTTCTATAAAACAACATGTTGTTGATACAACGTCCAAACCAATCGGCTCTCAGATCAGAGGACAACCAGGTGTCTCCTGTCGTGGCCTGAGATCTTGCGGTCAGTAAAGAGCAATTTAAGTGCTTTATTCCAAAAACTGCAGCTGCTTTAATCTTCTGAGGAACAAGCCTTCTGTTTAGTAAAAGGCATTGTCCATATAAATAACCACACACACAATAATGACCTCTGAACACTCAGACAGTTGGACAGTTACAGACAGAGACAGAGACAGAGACAGAGACAGAGACAGAGGATACTAACTTCACAGACGCAGGTCCCGTTGCCAACGTCTCCATCCTGACAGGTTCCATGAAAGTTACAGGTCTTTCCTGACCAGCTAGGACAGGCTGCAGAGTGACAAACAGGTGAACAGGAAGAGGAACATTAATTCATTTCTTATACCGCTTATCCTCAAGAGGGTCGCAGGGGGGCTGGAGCCAATACCAGCTGTGATTAGGTGAAAGGTGCAGTTCCCCCTTGACAGGTTGCCAGCCAATCGCAGGGCTAACACATAGTTTAGAGACACTCAATTGTTTTACATGAAAAGAGGAAATGTGAGGGAGTCAGGGGAGGATATGACAGCACTTTAGATTTGCACTCACATTCACACTTACGAGCAATTTAGAGTGACCTATTAACCTAAATTGAATGTTGTTGAGATGTGGGAGGAAGCCGAGTATCCAGAGAGGCACAGGGGAGAACATGCAAACTCCACACAGGGAAACAGGTGATAAGAAATAATCATTATTCATTGTTTATTGTTCACATGATTCATTTTAACTTCTGTTGAACGATCCTGTCAGACTGTGTGTGAGATAATCTAATAAAATGTTGAAATCAAACTGTGTCAGATTGTACATGATCAATCTTGAGGCTGTCAGATTGTGAGGTGCAGAGAAAATAACATGAGCACAGATGCGTCATCAACTCATGTCGACTATCTGCACTGCTCTGCATGTTTTTGAAAATGTACCAAAACAAAAATCGACTGGCTATAACATTCAGACTCACAATGGACAGTTAATGCATTTTTCTTTCCTTTTTGAGACCTGGTGCCTTCATTACCCACAATGTAACCGAACCACCTACACATCAGTCGTTAGTAGCAGCTAATGTTTCCTCCAGCAGAGTCAAGAAACAGCTACAGAGGTCTGCTAAACTCACTTCTTTCTAACTCCACTCCCCCAGATTGTTTTGATATTCAAACATGTAATCTTCAGTCACTTTATTATCTGATAAAGTGAAAGATATTGCAATGGGTTGTGTGTCATGTTAGTGTTACTGAAGAAATGTTAGTTAACTATACTGATATTTCCAGATGTTAATGAACATGTGTGCCAGGTGAGACACTGCGAAGCCTGTCCGTTATATCAGCTACCTGTACTAATGATCCACAGGAGATAGCACACCTGTAATTGGCTGGGAGCTGAATGGGGAAGTTGTCTACTTCTTCTGCTAAGGGACTCAGGAGTTAGTCTATGTTATGAGGGGCTAGCTTAGACACTGTAGCTAGCCTGTGTTATTGTGCATGAAAAAGTTGCAACGAAACCAGCCAACATCTCTGTGCTTTCTTGGCAGCTGATGTTACACTATGTAGTAGTACTCCCAAAGGCCATTAAACTGTCTTTAATGCATATCAGTGTTTCCCTTTAAAGCAAAGTTTTGTTCAGGTTGTCTAACAGCATCTGAAACCCTCTATCTGACAGCCGGACAATTTTGTATCTTTCAGAAACTGACAATCACTTTTTACAGTGATTGGCGAGATGTGCGAAGGTGACAAACTTCAGCCACTTCTGTTACTTTTTATGTGAACAACTGAGCACTCCTGAAAGGCAAAGCCGGAGAAACCACAGTACTGCAGAGAGAAAAGTTTCATTCATGATTTATATTTTGCAAACAGCCAAAATATCGACAATTTAAAAGAGGAAAGGAAACAACATAAAGTGTTTCCAAACTCACCTCGTACCCCCCTCTTCACCCACCCACCGTCTCAGTGAGCAATGTTAACGTCAATAATTGGGCTATTTTAAGAGGAGGTGCCAAAAAGCCGCAGTGCAGAATGAGCAGTTTGGGCAGAAACACTCCACAGATCCTATTAGATCATATCATGATTTAATAACAACTGAGCACGTCTGTGGAGAGACTGAAAGCGTGTACTGTTGTCTCCATTTGTGCAGTTTATCATGCTGAGACTACAAGATGCATAAAAGTTGATAGAGAAAGTACATGTGAGTCGAAGGTATGTGCTATAACAGCACTTTAGATTTAGTTGGATCACAGAAACTAGTTCTTTTAAAGCACTGTGTGAAGCCATAAGGGCCGTCCACACTAAGAACGATAGCTATTAAGACAATTATGTGAGCATCCAAACTATGAACTCTAACATCCCATAAACTGCAGTGCCAGGTACGCGCTGCACATTCCAGCTGTGTCTGCAGCTTGTGAAATGGACACTGATGACCTGTTAATGCTGTATGTTGTACAGAGAAAGAAAAAGAAAACCTGAAGGGTCCACAGGTGGGTGGTGATTCAATGTTCTGCTCAGAAGTATTTCGGGACACTAGTTGCTGTGATGTTTCAGTATTTACAGACCAAACTGCACCGACTGGAAGCAGACTAAGGCGTGATGTGTAAAAGCGCAAAGTTGACCAGCTTTTATTGCGCTGTGGCAGTGTCACACAGTATGAGCACAGATCTGAAGCCTAAAAGATCCATTAACTTTGTTGTTTGTTCACATTATAATAGAGAATAAAGTTTCAGCATCTTTGTATAATAAAGAGAGACAAACCTATTTAAATAAATCACATCTGGGTGTCATTCTGATACAATTTACTGTGCGTCAGTCCGTTGTGAGAGAGGAGCAAAGCCGCATTCAAATAAGTAAATATAAATAAATAAAGTCATCAGTCAGATTTTTAAAACTAGGTATATATTTATAGTTATTGTTTTAGTTCTTGGTGTTAGTATGGATGTACTGTGAGTAAATGTTTGTTTCTTACACAGACAGAGGGGTCCCCAGTGCTGCGGGCAGCATTGTGGCTGCATGAAGTTCTTCACACAGACGTGCTGACATCCATCCAGCACCATATCTCCGTGGCTGATCCGCACCACGTAACTGCAGCACACAGTGAACATGAGGTGAAGAAGTAGAAACACATTCATGAAGCTTGAGGTTTTGTATGTGGTGTAGTGTAAAATTTGGGTGATAAATACTAACAATGAACAATGTTGTATCTGCTTAAAGGGTACTTGATTATTGATTGTTATTTGCTAAAGATAATCAAAATTGAGGGCTTTATGGTAAAAGAAGAGGTGTATGTGATTCTGCACTTACTGAGTGAATAAGCACATTTGATGATCTGATAACTATACACTAAAATGTATGTGATTAAATATACCACACTTTTACTATTATCATGTTAACAAAGAGAATGCAGTAAGAAAAGTAATTGAACAGTATTATAATTGAGATGGCCTATAGTGAATATAGCTCAAAGTAAGTGGGCATCACCCAATGAACTGAGGTAACCCCTGTATGAAAAACTGAAGTCTCAAGGCCGCACTCTGAAAAAACTCCATGCACCTGCGACTGGAGAAATGGATGAAATGGGCATCATGTTGATCGATGCCAAAGGTTAGCAAGATGAGCAATTCAAAAATATGTTAAATATTGTCCTAAAAGCAGCATCAGGTTTGTTAAAATGTACATTTTGTGTTTTTGTTGGCTTTATGTAATTTGAAATTACATTAGCACCATTTTTTTTTACCAAAAATAAGACTGGATGCTCCTGAAAATGTCAAATGGTGTAACCACAAAAGAATTATATTAAATATTTTATCCACCTAAAGTGTATTTAAATGTACTAATAAAAATAATTACTTAATGAAAAGAAAAAAAAAATGTCATTTTAAATTCTCATTTAAATTTTAAAGCATTTTGTCAATAATGAGCAGCTCATATCCTAAAAACAACAATCTTTTCTGAATAATTGTGAGAAATGATGTAAAAATAGTTTTAAAAAACCCAGAAAACATAGTGTTTTATATTATATTTTAAAAGTGGATTATATGTATTTCATATTTTAGTTTACATTTATTTTCCTGTATATAATCAGATTTTTATGAAAAAATACTGGTCACACCAATCGACACTCGGTTGCATCACGTCATTGACCCATGTACGTGATGTGTGTAAACTGGTCTGTACGTACCTGCAGTTGGTGGTTCTGACGTTGCTGAAGCCATGGGGGCAGCTGCTGGTGGTGACGGCGGCACAGGAGGTGCAGGAAGTATGAATGTCCATCCGCTGCGAGATATCACAGCGACCGGAAGGAGGAGTCTGAGGGAGCAGAGGAGATCTGTGACTGGACGGCCAAAAATCACAATCTGATAGCATTGATATCTCTCTTTGTATTTACAGACACCTGTTCCTCTGTTTACATGTGAGACTGGTGTGTTTAACGAGCAAGAGCCTCTACTTTAACCTCCACTGTTAGTAGTAGTTATAATAATAATAATTCATCCAACGTGAGATTTTGAAACTCATCATTGTTTATAATGTTATGTTAAAACATCAACAGTGAGCTGTGAGGTGAATCACAGACTGTATCTTTAAAGTAAGTGACTGAACATTAACTTAAAAACTTCTGTAAAATAATGAACTCACAAAAAAGACCATGACGGTTATTTTGTGGTTGTCTGACAGTCTTGTTCAAGCTCAGTTCTAATTGGTCAATTTTCTCATAAAGCTGAATTACAAACCGTGGTGACCAGACGGCAAACACCGGACAGACTGGGATTCTGTGACAGCATCCATGCTGGTTTTACTGGGCTGAAAGTTTTACACCTCAAATCAAAATCATTCAGATCAGAATATAAAAAAATAAAAAAAACTAACAGTATCAGCGGTTTGATCATATTGAGTCTTGATGATCTGATGGTCTCACATTTTGGATAACTTTTCTATCCAGAATCAACTGAATCCCACAATATGAGGTCAGTTTTGCAGTACATTTGTTGGATCACAAGCTAAATACAATTGTAAACGACCACAAAGACACATTGTGATCCGATCACTCAAACTCTTGCCGAGGTGGTCTGAGACGCATTTGACAACATCTCTTCAGTGGTGCTATACAATGCGTCCCCGATGCGTCCCAGATAAGGACGTAACAGGAAAACACGTCATCAATGCAGGAGGTGGTGGTTGTTTTGGTGACAGCGAGCCAACGCTAATTGACTTTGTCCTGTCAATGTCAACAGATGTTTTGTTTTTCTTAGTAAACCGTGTGAAACAAATCTGGCAACAGACTTAACATAACATGTGTGTGGGGCCCTTTGACCTTCTAGGCCGTAACGAAATCTGAACACAACTGGTCAGCAGAAAACCTTAAGACGGATGACAGGCACAGGTGTGAATGTGTCTTGGCTGTCCACATTATGTTCAAGATCACAAACATGCATCTTAAAACCAAGTGTAAACAGCTGCTATGTGTCCTGAGCTGAAAGTAAGAATATAAAAAGTTGCAGAAGAAAGTTTTGTCCTGACGTCACCATACACATCTGTGTCTTTTTTATTTTGTTTGTTTTCTAATTTTCAGTTTTCAAGTCGTGGTGACATTTTAACATATTCAGGTTTCTCACCTCACCTGCACATCGACTTTTTTTTTGTTTTTAGGATTTATTTTCTTGCTTTTTTGCCTTAATATGTAAGAGAGAGGGAGGAATGACCTGCAGCATAGGTGCCTGGCTGGATTCGAACCAGGGACGCTGCATTTATGTGGCATGCGCTTTAACCACTTGACTACCCAAGCGCTCCACCTGCACATCTACTTAATAAAAACAACTGCATATACTTTATTTCATTCATTCATTTTCAATACCACTTATCTCTGGAGGGTCGCGGTGGGGCTGACACTGGGCGAAAGGTGGGGTACACCCTGGACAGGTCGCCAGTCCATCACAGGGCGAACATATAGTAGAGAAACAATCATTTATATCCAATTTAGATTTATGTTTTTGGTCTGTGGGAGGAAGCCGGAGAACCCGCAGAGAACCCACGCAGGCACGAGGGAACAAACCCAAAACCCCTGTTGCTGTGAGGTGACAGTGCGAACCACTGCACCACCATGCCGCCCTATGTACTGTATTTGTAATGTTTTATGTGTGCAATTTAATCAAAAACATCACCGTCAGCTTGACCAGCAATCTGCAGGGTTAGGTTTAGGACTCATGAGGCTGAATCTGGTTCAGCAAATATAATCAAATACAAACACAATGAAAATTTAGAGGCGGCTATATTACCATATAAAATGTGTGCAGGTATAATTAAAGGCAAACTGCTGATGAACAAACAGCTCACTGAGCCGTCTTCTGCTCTGGATTTAAAACTGCAGAAACATCGATACTAGACGATAAAAGACGATGTAGCTGCTGCGGCATCAAGCTTGATTTTATTTTCTACATCACTAAATCTTAATGTTTTTTAACAAGGTTCAAATGTTAGCTCTGTAATCCATCACTACAAGTCTGGAGGAAGACTTCTAGTGACTATGGTCATCCTCTGACTTTTGATCGGGTGTCACCATCAGGTCAAAAGGTTAAATTATCCAATACTTTAATTTATGACCAAATACCTGAAAAACTGACCAACTGACCAATCCTAATTATCAAATGGGAGCAGCCTTAGATGATGAATTGGGTAAAAATTACCTGCTGACATCAGCATGTTAGCACAGTCATGATGATGATATTAACATTTAGCTTAAAGCACAGCTGTGCCTCAGTGCAGCCTCACATGATTGTAGACTCTTAGTCTTGAGTTTGGTCCATACTGGGGTTCTTGGGGCTCTGATGTTTTGATTTTGACCAGAATTTTAAAAAAAAACCTGTCTCTTGTTAGTCCCCAACTTGGAAGTCAATCATAAATCACTGGAGCTTTTTCAGGTTTGACTACGTTGGGATTTTTTTGTTGCTAAAATTTCACTTATAGAATAGATTTTAAAGTTCTGCTGCTGGTCTACAAATCACTGAAAGGTGAATGACATGTTAGTAGAATATAAACCCAGTAGGGCTCTGATATCTACTGATTCAGGTCAGATAGTGGAGCCCAGAGTTCAGACTAAACATGGTGAAGCAGCTTTTACACAACTGGCACAAGCTACCAGATGAACTGAAATCAGCAACAAATGTGAATATTTTTAAATCCAGGTTAAAAAGTTTTCTCCTTTCCTGTGCTTATGATTGAGCTCTTTTAAATATTTCATTTGCACTGTATGTCCTTTTAATGATGTTATGCAAATCATTATTTTATGCTGTACTCTCATATTTTATGTTTATTTTAGTTTAGGTTTTATTTTCTTTCTCTCTTTCTATGTTTCTGTACTGTTTTATTTTTATTATAATTGGGTTCTTTTTATTTTTTAATTGTATGTTTTAATATTTCCCATTTTACTATAATTGGGTTTCGTTTATTTATTTATTTTCTTTTAATTGTGTGTTTTTATGCTTCCAATTTTTACTGTTAAATGTTTTTCTTATGTAGATTAATTTAGTGACCAATAACTGTAGAGAGTTTAGCAATCCTCTAATTAAAGAGATCAAGTGTAAGAGAATAAACCGGTGAGAGTGTAAGTCAGTGTAGTGAAGTTGGAGGTGTGCTACCTGTTGCAGTGAAGTTTGCAGGCAGAGCGGCAGCAGCAGCAGCAGCAGCATGGCTCCAAATGTCACATCCAGGGGGGGAAATGAACCCACCAACCCAACGTCCTCTTCTTCACAAATCAGCCGGTAGGGAAAGTAGAGAATGTGTCCAGACGGTAGTTAGATGGTAACTTTGCTTTCTCCTCTCATATCTCTAGTCTGAACCTCAAACCACAACCTGCTCAACTACCTACAGGAAACAACAGGCAGAAAACAACATCCTCTGTGCAGGAAAAACAAACCTATTAAAAAACAATAAACTTGTTTTCCAGCAAAAAATATATCTAAGAAAACTAAAAGAAATCTGCAGTTTATAGATGCAAAATCTCTTGAAAACTAGAAGTACTTAAACTATATATCTTTGCAGGGTGGATCCAGATAGAGTTGGGCTTATCAACAGCATTCCTCCCTCACTTACAACCTGACGGCAACGATCCCAACAAATTCCAACTAACAAATTAACTCTCAGCTTAGCGTCCGGAAAGGCAGAGAGAAGCCAGAGAGGTTGGTGCGACTGCTGGTGCCTTTTCCTCTCTAATCTAGGAAGAGAACGGGGGAAAAAAAGAAGAAAAAAAAAAGCAACAACAGAAACTGGCAGAGTAAGAACCTCCCAGCAGAGGTCATCTCCTCCTACTGCTTCCCTAGTAGCAGCAGCAGCAGCACTGGTGGTAAAAGTATTAGTACTGGTGAGGCAGCAGCAGTAGCAGTTATAGTAGCTGTTGTTTTAGTTACAATAATGAAAGTAACAGAAGTATACTGCAGCATAAAAGTGGAGAAACAGTAGTATACAACATATCACTCCATTTCTCTCAAACCTCCAAATATCTGGTGTCTATTGTGCATCGACTACAATACTTACAGACCACTGGTTTTCCAAACCAGTGGTTTTCCAAACCGGTGGTCAAGACTCTCGGAAAGGTTTCGAGCTAATTAACAAAGAAAGAAAGAAAGAAATATGATTCTTTGTTCATATGTTTCTGACTTTTTATCAAATCTTTGCTTTTTTTTGTTATAAAAATCATTTTACAGAAGGTTTAAGTTTTCAAGACTCATTTTTAAAATATTCAAATGAAACAATCTGAGCATTTATAAGAACTAAATTAACACTTTAGTTGTGATTTAACACTAAATCACACTTGTTTATATCACACTATAATGTAGTTGTAAGCCGATATAAGGACATTTTAAGTTTGCATTAATCGACAGTACTAAACAATTATAAAAAACGAATTGAACATAATAAAGCAGCCCTTTTAATATTTAATCCTCCACATTCAGTATAATGTAAAACTATTCAACAGCAGCACAAACTACAGCCTCCAAAATGACTGTTAAGCTGAATTAACGCCTCTTTATAAAAGTTTCAACTTAAACTGAAAACTACAAACTTCATGAAGGCAGGATTTATTGTAGGATGTTTTGTTGGACCAACAAAGATACAAACAGGTTCATACAGGAACAAACTGTGCAATATTTCTCCTGCTGTTTCAGCTTTAGTAACATCTCTGCTAAGCTAGTATTAGGGGTGGGAATCACCAGCGGCTCCACGATACGATATTATCACGATACAATATTATTGCGATTTTAAATATATTGCGATATGCTGCTCTATAATAAAAGTCAGTGTATCAATACAATATTGTCATGCAAAATATCTCGATACTATGCTGCATCGATTTCTTCCCCCACCCCTAGGTAGTATACCATATTAAATTTTGGCACAGAGAAAAAAGGATAATAATTGAGTTACTCACCATTGCAGGAGCATGACTCACCAATGGTTCTCGGCTGCGGGCGTTCCTGTTGGCCTGGGCCGACGTGCTCGACAGCAGGGACCATAGTAACAGGACACAAAATGAAAAGTGCATAAAGTTCAGTAAGAAGTAAGAAGCTGCAGCTACTTTTGATCTTTATCTGCTCTGAAAACTATGACATAAGTACAATTTGGTTTATTTTTGTAAGGCACAAACTGTTCACTGGATGTGTTTCTTGGGATTATTCTGTAAATATTTTATAACACAATATTGCACGCTGTACTTTTGCTCAGTTTTATACACTGTTCATCTTTTGTAATTAGCTTTTTCCCCCTCTGAGGGCTCGTACTGCACTCCAGGTTGTCTGAGGACGGGGGATCTCTCTGTCTGAATTAACTCTCCTGGGGATTTTTATTTTTTCTTCAGGTTTTTGTTGAGGAGCTGTTCGTTGGCTCTGTTTGAGAGTTTAGGCAGGAACTGCTTCTGTTGTGGCTATAAAACCTGAAACACTGAAGTCAACATATTGAAGGAAAAGGAAAATACTTTAATCACAGCTCCTACTAATAATAAAGAATTGTACCAGCAGGTAATATAATAATATTCCTCTGATGGTGAAGTCTGTGTATTGCAAAGGAGAGCTAGATTGTGAGAAATACTCTCTTCCTGACAGGAAGTTTTGGGCGGATTTCCCCTCCTGGTTGTCCCTGCAGGACGCTGTGATTTGACGGATTTCCTCGTCAGCTGACACAACTCCTCGTCTGCTTCTCAGAATGAAAAAAAACAACAAATGTGAAAGCTGAGTTTCTTTCCTGTTTTAATTTGGTTTGACTTGAAGAACTGATGACAGACGAAGCGAGGTGAGTCCAACCAGAGAAAGGGTCAAAGGTCACAATGCGAGCAGGCAGAACAATAGCAGGAAGCCGACAGACTCTCCAGGGCGGACAGCAAACCGCTGTTACGCTCTGAGGTTACTGCCTTGCTCACTGGCTTTTCAGCAGCACATTTAAACCTGCCAGATTTAGCCAGCAACCCTCTAGTCACAAGTTTTAATCAGTTTTGCTTTCATTTTAAATTTGCAATCAAACAGGTGTCTTTTAATTTAATAACATTTATGGAGCAGTTAGTGAATAACGCACTTAGGGCCTAATTTACTAAGATGCCAAATAAAGGGTACTAAGTTGCGTGATTAGTTAGCGTGCGTTTTGCAGGTGATCTACTAAGAATAACTGCGTAAATGAAATCAGATGCAACAGGTGCAGGCAGCAGTATTTAAATGAGGGTAATGGAGAGTTATGAAGAGCAGAAAGCCTGAAAGCGCAAAATGAAATTTGATCCCATGGAATAAGAGATTCTAGTGGAAAGAGACGCAGTTACCATCAGCAAAATTACCTTTGAGTTTGGGAAATCACAATGCGTGTGCTTAATAACATATTTGCATTTTCTCCTCCCTGTATTTTGCACACGTACTAAATGGACAGCGCGTATTATCTTGCACATTTGAAAGACGCCTCAGTGCGCCGCATTAGTAGATCAGCGTGCACATTTTTTGCGGGTGATGTCAAGTTTTTATTTTATTTTATGTCTATTTGACAAAACCAGCAACATACTTTAGTTCTGCTGTTTTCTGCCAGCGTCTCTACTTTTTTCTCTTATCTCTGCATATTTGCCCTCACCCTTCCCCTTGCGGTGGGCATGAAACTCAAAGGCAAGAGTTCTCCTTTAGAGCCAGTGTGTGGTTTGTCCTTTTCGGGCTTCTGTAGAAACATGGCAGGCTCCGTGGAAAAGGAACCGCTCCCTACGTAGATATTAAGGGTTCATTCAAAGGTAACAAAAACACAATAATTCTTATTTTCAGGTAATTATACACTAACCAAAACACGGATGTTATATTCCATTTTTTCCCAAAGTCAGTTCTGCTAGATGCCACCAAATTCTACACACTGCACCTTTAAGGCAATTGAATTAAATTGAATTATACATTTTATGTGGCAGTATGGCATATTAATATCATCCAATATTTGTTGAGATTTAAGTCAGAACCAGAATGTCAACCTCGTGGAGCCACACTGCTAAAAACTACACATAAATACCAAAACCTGGGTGGACTTTGTGGCCTTACTGACAGATTTGGGTCATTTAAAGACAATTGCTTTAAAAGGGGTAAAATGTTAACAGTTTTCTATGAGCTCTGTACTTTGCGCAGTACAGATAGAAAGAGAGATTATTGTTGGATTACACATTGCTTCAAATACTTCAGCAGAGCAATTTGACACTTTACGGCGGACTGCAAACCCTGTTTACATAATTATATCTCATTATGTGTGATGTTTATGTTTCGTCATTAGTTTGAGATCATGTGTGTCCCTGTGGGCTGTGATAAAGTGAATTACTCTGGATATGACTTCCGTGTTGCGGTCTCTCAGCTCTGTGCCGCCTTGAGACTGTTAGATTAAATACAAGAAATGAAAGAAAACACAGTGTGACGAACGCTTGATAATTGTTACCCTTGGCTGATAGGATAACATCTAAATAGCACTACTAAACATGCACAGATCTGTCACTCACTGCTGACTGCTTTAAAAAACAAGGGGGACAAACATAAATTAAGGTGTACGAGAGACCTGAGCCAGAGGTCGTGGATGTCTCTTGGCCCTTGTACTGGTGACCATCTCAACCTCACAAAAAGTCTCCAATCAGCAATCTGAGCTGAAAAACAGTTGAGCAGACAAGGAAAAACCCATGAAAGATAAGAGGAAGTGAGAAAGGATTTACTATCAGTGTCACATCCCTCTGGTGTTCCCTGGTGTCTTTCTGCAGCAGCTGTTTATCCAAGAACATTTTTAACATGATTCAACAAAATGTCCACCTTACAGGAACTCGTAAATATGTTAATGTTGGGTTTAAACTTCGGGTAAAAATAGACTCCGTATGAATCTGTGATAAAAGCTGTTTTGTTATTCAATCACTGCATATAACAATATTTAATTAAATGCTGCACACTTATCTTAATATATTATGTTACAGCTGACACACAGCAGTTTAAAGTATTTTACCATCTTGTACAAAAGTAGATGACTTACCTTGAACTTTATGACAAAGGTTCAGTTTTTCAGCTCAATGTTTTTTAGTGAAAAGCAGAAACTTGCTTTTCATTGACTGAACCACAAACAGTTTTAGCTGCAATTTAGCTAACATGAACAGTTCTCTCAGCTCTTAAACTGAACTGTTAAACGTAACTCTTATTTATCTGCAAAACTTCAATAAAGCTAACCTAAACTGTTAGCTTTAGTGTTTTTGCTAATAAATTGGACTTTTTGCAAACCTCAACCAAGGTTTTTGCTTCTAAACTCAAGATGAAGTCACTTGAATGAAACCATTTATGCTGCTGAACTAACTATCTGATCTTTCGCTAACCTGAAGCAAAGTGTTAAAACTTCTAAACCCAACCATCATTACTACAATGCACAGCACAATAAATGTGTGATGTGTTATAACGATGAATCTTATAGCCTGGTAATTAACTTCACTTGCACACTAGGCCTTAATTGGTAACACCTGCAATCATGGCAATTAACAGCAAATGAAGTCTAATGAAGTCTAATAAAGTCTACCTTTACAAAGCATTGAACATAAAAAATACTTCCAAAACTTTATGATTTAAAGACAACTAAAAACTTACAGCATCTTATGAGTTACCTAAATTGGTAATTATCAATTTCTTTAATGCTCAACAAAAAAAAAAAAGAATAGAAAGACCTCACTTACCTTACTTACTTTTGTTGTATGCACACCAACGAAATAAATCAACTTAACTCCCAAAGTCAAGCTAATATTACTCTATAATGTTAGTTTTCTCTGCCTATATCTTTGCTAATGCTCTGTTAGTTAACAGAAATTAAAGCTGCCCTGTTTGGTACTTTAGCTGCACATGATTGGTGGAACAAAGTTAATAAAACAACCAATCAGGACCACAGAACAGTCCCGCCTTCTGATTAATTAGCCTGTTTTTCTTATACAATTAACATTAATCAGTCTAAATTGAACTGTTAACAGTAGCTAACCTGAACTTAAGTGTTGCAGCTGAGCTTTAAATAAACCTGACTCAAAGTTTTAGGCGCTAAACTGAACTCTTAGCTTAAGTGCACCAAATTTTAACAGAAAATCTGACTCGTTAGCTAACCTGAAGCAAACTATTATAGCTGCTGAACTGTTAACGCTAATCTAACGCTAACCTGAAACATTAGCCGTCATCTGATCTGTTAACTTACCTGAACCAAAGTTTTCTCTTCTAAACTCGGTCTGCCAAACTAAAATGTTAACTAATCCTGATCAAAAAGACTTAGTTTCTATATATAACTTTAACCAACTTTAAACAAACCCCAGACAAACTTTTAGGTGCTAAACTTACCTGTTAGCTTAAGTTATGTACATCGAATTTTAACTAAAAATCTTTACTCATTAACTAACTTTAACCAAAGTGCTTTAGCTGCTAAACTGGATCGCTACCTATCCTGAACCAAAAAGTTTATTTAATTGATGGTGTATTTGATAGGGACAGATATAAAGTAGAGCTTTTAACAAACCCAGCCAAAGTCTTAGCTGATAAACTGAACTGCTGCCTAACCTGAATCAAACATTTTGCTGCCAATCTAGCTCATTAACTAAATAACTAACCTAAACAAAAGCTTTTACTACTTAACAGTTAGTGACAACAACATAACTGTTTATAACCTAAATTAAACTAGGAGGTCATTTTCAGATTGCATGTAAATATCTTGATTCCTTGTTTCATTAACTTCATGTGGAGGCATCAGTTTTGCTTTGACGAACGTTAACGTCACAAGACAGCACAATACTGAAAAACTTAAAATGTTTGAATTTTGATGCTAAATGCAGATTAAAATTATACAAATAGTGACAGACAATCACTACATATGCTATATACAAGAGCCAGGTTCAAGTATGAATGCAGTTTTTAATGAAAAGCTTAAAGTCCGTCTTGTGATGTGAAGATGCCCTTTACAAAATTCTTGAATCTGCATCATAATCTTATCAATTTTTATTTGGCCTTCAACTGAATTTTCTACCAAATTTTACTGAAAAATATTGAAAAGTTTAATGGCTATGCTGCAAAAAAATTAATTTGTACTGAAAACAATTACTTTACTGTACCTCCCTGGTACATTAGGGCAGAGCTGCAAAGATTAGTCAATTAATCAATTAGTTGACAACTATTTAAATGTTTAATTAATCATGATGACAACTGATTCTTTAGTTCTTTAGTTCTTCTGATAGTAAACTGAATCAAAGGCTGTTGAACATTTGAAGACATCACCTTAGGCTTTGTGAACCAATGATCAACTTTTCTTTTAACATTTTCTGACACTCAATGAACCAAACAACTAATCCATTTATTGAGGAATATAATCATTAATTACAACCCTGCAGTAAAGGTAATAAACATGTTTTCCAGAAAGGTTTCCCAGCCTGACTGTTACCCAAAAAGCACCAAGATCTTGTCACTTTGTTCCAAACACCAATTCTGTTTGAATGCAAACTTATCATGTGATAAAGATTTGATAAATGGAGTATGACCTTCTTCTGGTACAGTTATTCTTCCCATGAAGGCAAAGACTGAAATCGGTCAGTTGACTTACTGGAATGCCAATCAGAGGTCAGATAGCTAGTTTTGCTGATCAGACACTTCCTGGTACAGTATCTCTGCCCTTGGTCTGTTTAAGTGTCCCTGAACAGGAAATCAGCCGAACTTCATGATGAGCCGCTCCGACAGACAGGAAACAGAGGAAGTCAAATGAGTTGAAAGGTGGCAATGCTTTTCGTGCTGCTGAATCGCCAAGTCATCAAAACCTCTGTGAGCGGCCAGAATGATGAAGTGCTGACGAGAACATTTGTTGAATTCTTTCTTTTTTTGCATGTTTTTGAGATATTTTTTTTATCACCTCTGATAGTTTACGACCGGGACAGGAGTTTAGAAAGACTTAGGTCATAAGTTCATGTTCCAACAACAACCCCGTCTTGAAATGCTCACAGCGTTGTCAGCTTTCTAGACTTAATAAAACATTAACACAATAGACTTTTGCAGTGACTGCATCCATCATGGCATGTCAGCTCAGTTAGCATTCGTGGAGTGACTCACATCTTGTTGGTCCAGCACTCAGACTGGTTTTCTGGTTTAATCACTGAATCAGCTGAAAAGTGAGCAGACTGTGGTTAAATCCTGCTGATTTTCGAAGAACTAAACCACCGTTTGCTCAACCAAACAGGAATTATTGTAAAATGTGAAGTTTTCATTTTCACTTTAATTCAGTGGCATTACCCTTTAACAAGACAACACGTAGACAACAGTGGTGAAGGGTGCGGGGGTCCAACGCTGGTTATGGTTGGCTTCCCATTTGTCGATAATAATATACGAAAAACATAACATACAATATGAATAAAACAAAGAAACACAAAGAAAATATAAAAAAAATAATACTCAATGATAATACTAATTATGACATTTCAGAGTTTGTGTATATCATCAAGACCTTCGTGATTATTACAAAATCAGCTCCAGGATTGAAAACATCCGTCTGTCCCAAAGCAACAATTATATTAATATAATATTATTAAAAAGCTTCAATATACAGTTAATTAATACTGCTTCATTAATTAGAATGTGCAAGGAATAAAATGTGAGCAGATTGTGCCGAGCAGCAGTTCGGTGTGTGTGTGTGTGTGTTTGTGTGTGTGTGTGTGTGTGTGTGTGTGTGTGTGTGTGTGTGTGTGTGTGTGTGTGTGTGTGTGTGTGTGTGCATGTGCGTTACTTAAAACAACAATTTGGTAAATCCTCTCGTCGCCTCACCCAGAATCAGACTGAACACTGAAATGTATAAAAGTGTATTTTGGTTTTAAGAGCAACTTCACATAAATAACAACATGTAAATCAGGCAGCTTTGGAGTTGTTGGATTTGTTTGTTTTTCTTTTGACTGAGAAAGGCTAACAGTTTCCTCCTGCATCCAAACTGATATCCATCTTCTCATCTGAGTCTGGAGAGGACAGAGGACAAGAGGATTTACCAAAAATGAAAAACTGTTTCTTTAAGATGATGCTGAATAAAATCTAGTAAACTCCTGTGGACTGTCTGCAGCGCCCCCTGCAGAGCAACACCTGTCCGTCTGTCCGTCTGTCTGTCTGTCTGTCTGTCTGTCACACAACACATCTGTAAATCTCCTTTGAAAGCAGATGAAGTTGAGCCAGAAACTTCCACTATATCGGCTCCTTCTGAGGTCACAGGCCTCTCCGACTGTCTGTAATGGCAGTCAAGTGTCCGCTGGGTATCCCTACCCTCAGTTTTTTTTCTTTTTTTTTTCCTATGGCAGACACCAAATGGTGTGTGTGCAGCGCCACATCCCTTTCAATCTGTAAGAATAAAGACTAAAGGCCTCAATATGCTTCAAAACAAAGTGCTTGTTGAACTGTTCAACAGCGTCTGCCAACACCACCACCCCTCCTCCTCCTCCTCCTCCTCCTCCTCCTCCTCCACCCTTATAAGCAGCAGAATTAGCAGATCTGCATCCACCAAAGTTTTGCAACTTTCTGATACAGCAAATTTGACAATCATGTCAACTTTACACGGGGATTGAACTTACTCACACCCTGTTTCTTTTTAATTCTTTACACAACCTTTGTCACTTGTCACATGAACAACTGTGTTTAACACCATAAACATCTGTGAGGAGAGACTGAAAGTGTGCTTCATTTCTACTCTCAATGCCAGGTCGTGCACAAGACACAAAGTCCATCAAGCACTACTTAATGCAAACTGCTAACCTAGAAAATGTAAACTTATAAAGGGTAATCCACACTGGCAGTGCTTAGTCGAGTGTTTCTCGGGCATTTAGATTGCTTTTTTTTTTTTTAACTTAGCTTTGATTGTAATAAATAATAAAAATCTACACGATACAATTCAAATTATTTGTCTGATCTCATGATAAATATTTGTTATAATAACTTATTTTTATGTGATCTGAGCAACCCAACATGAATGCTTTTGACTGGACTGTCTAAAAAAGTTGCACATCTATCCCTGTTTAAATGATTCACGGACCATCTGTACGGCCTTTAAGAACAGCTGGAAAAGCTTTTAGGAGGTGGTCAGATGACGCTTTGCAACTGCACTTGAAGCATATTGAGGCCTTTTAAAAGTAAATAAAACCATCTGTAAACAATAAGCTCCCACCAATATACAAGGTGCTGAACCGTCATCTATCTGTCGGTCTTCCCACGTCGACCAATCAGCCGGTGAGCTCAACAGGAAGCTCCCGGCTGCAGAGCGCCTCCCACTGGCGAGCGAGGAGTGAAATCAGTCTCTCTCTGCTGTCGGCTCCGGGGACGAAGACGCACCACTGGACCTCGCCTTCCGCTCCCCCGCTGGCTCCACCCGCCCTGAGTGAGGCCTCCTCCCCTCCGGCTGCGAAATGGTCCATGGTGAGGTGGCAGAGCAGGTCGGGGCCGGGCAGGTCGTCAAACACCAGGGTCAGAGCCTGAGGGTACGTCTGGTAGCCCAGCAGGACCCGGTCTAAGTCCCGGATCCTCCGAGCCTCACGCAGCTGGTACCGCTCCCTGCAGGAGAACAGGAGGAATGTATAATATATAGTATATATAATAGTAAAAGTGTATAATAATAATAATTCAAATAGAAGAAAAGGTTTGCCACAGAACAAAAGCAGCTCCAGCCTTAGTTTAAAAATTGGAAGAGTGAGGACAGCTTTGTGTGTGTGCTTGATCAGGCTCACATAAAATAAATAAGCAAATAAATACCAATATAAAGTTTGAAGTTGGTAAAAATTTTGGTGCAACTTCATTGATTTGTTCACGTTTCTTTCATCTGACCAGCACCCTTCTGATTCCTGATTATTATTAAACATTATTTTAACCCCTACATACTGTTCATGACTCATAATTAGTCTCTTCAGTCTACACCAATTCACATTCATAAATTCATATTATTTTATAGTCCAGGAGAACATTTTAGAGAATATAATGAATACAACAACATGTTTTATTTCAATTTTTGGATATCCTGTGGGTCACATTAGGAAAAGTCTGGCTAAAATAAATGTGTATATGATGTTTTTTTCAGCTCTCAAATGTTAAAAATGGGTCTTAAATATTAAACATCAAAAGCCCAGTTTGTTTTCATTCAAGTTTATGAATATTATTCAAGACATTTTGTAAAGGATCTGTATCTGCCCTTTGAAGCTCAATTTAATATCATTTTTTGATAACACTGGAACAGTCTCCTCTTAAACAACAACGTGAGTTTGTAAACTGTAGAGCAACAACAGTTAATGTTTCAGTTATTGATGGAGAGTGATGGGGCAGATCTGCTTTGCCTCTGGGCTGAAAGAACTGACGCTTCTTCTGTTTCAGCATCAGCTCTCTGAGGTGCTGCTGTTGGTTGACTTTAAACAACACTTAAATCAGAACATTTTTGATCAAAAAGACAAAAGCTCCTAGCAACTGGAGAGATACGTAACTCAATACTGTTTGTTAGAGTAAAATAATCCTCCTTCCAAACAGAAAACTGCTTTTATCAACATGATGTCAGACTGAATAATGAAAAGCGTATTTAGTCTAAATTATCATGTTGCACAACTATGGGACAAAACATTACAGGAAACTTTTCAAGCATATCTGTTTACCTAACTGTCCTGCTACCAGCTTTTAAAGCTTAATGTAGCAGAAACATAAATATCACAATATAGTTCAAACACTATGATTCATGTTTTTTTGTTTCTCCCTCACATTCGATGCTTCACCTCCCTGTTTTTAGGCTTCAGTGAATATAGATTTCAGCAGCTTTCGAGCTTCATGTTCTCTGTGACAGATCTGTCTATACGTCACACACACAGCATCTCGTCTGCCAGTCAGTGTCTCCTCTTCTTCCTCTTTTCCTGCTGCAGACGAGCACAAACATGAGGGTTTCTTTACTTGTTGCCTACTTCCGGCTCTGCTGCATTCAGGGGAGGCGACATGTTTCACTGATTTTATTCATTATTTTAACCCTAACATACCGTTCAGGGTCTAATTTGATGCAGTTTTACACTTGAGAAAAGAAAACACACCTTAAAATGTCAGAAATTTGAAGACTTTTCCTAATGTGACCCAAAATATATTAAAAAATAGAAATATTTCAACTTTTTAAAAACATTTTTGTTGAGTGTTTGACTCATATTTCTTTCAAAAATACTGTTTCTTCACATTTAATTTAATGTCTCCTGTGTTATGTAATATTGGACAAAACGTATAAAAACTGAAGAAGGATTAATAACCAATTTATTAATGACTGATTTGGTATTCATGAACGATTTGTGGTTAAGAGATTATGTATAGAGACTAATTATGAGAGGATATTGTGATATCGGGTTAAGTCTCACCTGCCTCCTGATTTAAAGGCCGTCACTGGAAGTAATTCTTCTCTTCACTGACTCACCTGTTAAAGAGGGTCAAGGTTCCTGTGTGCTCACCTGGAAGGAGGTTCTTTGGCAAAATCCGGCAGCGGATAGTTTATGTAGTCCTCGTCCAATAGGAACACATCAGTGCTGGTCAGGATCAGAGTCCTGGGTTGGAGTACAGGTGAGGAGGCGGAGCCAGAGAAGGAGGAAGGGCCTATGAGGGCAGAGCCTTGGCCAGACAGAGTGCTGGGGATCTGGACCTGGAGGAACGCAAGGCAAGGAAAAAGAATAATTATTATTTTATGAGTTTAAAATAACTTATCTGTGATCATATGAGACATAATAACATGGAATCCACAGTTATTAGTCTAGACACTGAAAAGGCCTTTGATTTGGCTCTAAAACGCTTTTGTTTTAATGATCAGGTAATTTAAGGTTTAAGGTCCAAAAACGACGACACAGATTTCACACCAGCCGACCTAGACAGCAGATTCAAACACTGGTTAGCTTTGGGTTTCACCTCATACTGCAAACTTTCCTCTGACACTAGATTAGACTCCTTTCAACGATCATGAAAGAAACTTAAAACCTACAGAGAGGAGGGAATGAGCCTGATCGGGATATTTACTAATGCATGTAAACAATAATGTATTCAGCTCTACAATTAGACAGGGGTCTTACTACAATGTACATTAAAGCAAGATGGGAGAAAGAAGCTAACATATAATTAACTAAAGACGATTGGTCAAATATTTGCAGGACACAGTCCACCACCTCTAGTTCAGATCTGTGGAGGGAATTCACCTGGAGGAACATTTTAAGGTACTTCATAACTCCAAACATTAAAAGTTTACAAGACCAACAAACCATAACACAGACAGTGCTGGAGAAGGAGTGGTAATATATCCTCTGCAGGTCAATATATATTCTGGGAGTGCCTTAATATCACTTCATACTGATAAAAGCAAGCAGATCAACTATCTGCTTACAGCTTGATCTCAGTTTCAGTGTTAGGATATATATCAGCAGGACTGAGTGAATAAGATATTTATTACAAATGTTATTAGCAAGTTTATAATAATATAATTTTAGGAAATGGCTGAGCAGTGAGTGTCCGACAATCTTAGACTGGGTAGAAATAGTAAAAGAAATACACAACATGGACAGATTAAAATTTTCTCTGACACATGATAAAGGGTAATAATAGATATTGGAAGAAATAGACATATTACTTTGGTTTGAGATGACTGTATCACATGATATGTTTGCTCCGGTTTAAGTTCAATGCTCGGACTTTTCTAGTGAACTTTGTGAATGTATGGAGGAACCCTCCCTGGATATGATGGACCCTCCCCAACTTAATCCGACTAGCCCATTTTATTCCTTAAAAAAAAAAAAGATATCCAGCATTTCGCCAAAAACAATAAAAAATTAAATAAATAAATACACAAACTAACCTGAACAGTAGCAAATGCAAACTCTGGAAATAAAAAACAAAGCAAAACCAGCTAAGAAATCATCACTACATACTAAGTCAACTACAGGGTTTTTAAGCCTGCAATCATTTTTGACCACTTGTGGGAAGAGGAAACAAACTTTGACCACACTGACGCATTACTGGCACCTTTTACAGTGATACAGCAAACAGTTTCCTATTACCACATTTCACATATCACAAAAAAAACTCTGTAGCTGTTCACTATCTTCACCTGCTAGTCTTTAACTTTTTCTGTCTACTGTTTTGTGAGCAAGAAGCAAACAGTGGGTTTATCTGAGTGTCAAAAAAACACACCATAAGAGTGCTGAGAGTGCAAAAAAAACAGTAAAGTAGCGGGATGGAAAACCAAAAGAAAAATGCACTGAAAGAAAAGTCAGGTTGTTTACATACAAGCAGTCGTTTGATCCAATATAAAATCACTGAATATGGTGCATTAAAAGACAAAAAACATTTTGAAAGATACAAATGTGCAAAGTTTAAAAAAACGGACACGGTATCTTATTTAATCTGTACAGAAACAGGATGTTAAATCAGTGGGTTGTAGTTTGAAGGGGAGTTGTGTGCTAGAAACATTTTAGGAAGAACAGCAGTTGGCTGCACTGATTGTGTGAACCTTCCCTAAAGGGCCGTCCACACTGAGAACGATAACGCTGCGTCGCGCTCCAGCAGCTAATTATTAATGAGCCGTATCTTTACTCTGTACGGAGTAATAAAAAGCAAACCACAAGAGTTGATGATTGGCTGTCAGTGTTTTTATCGTTCAACAAATCGCTCTGAAAGTGATTCCATCGTATCGTTCTCCTCAATCGTTGTTGTTATAGGTGTGGTATGAACTCCGCCATCCACTTGAATTGTAACGATATTTAAAACTATCTATTTATAGTTATTGTCATAGTTACTGTTCTCAGTGTGGACGGCTCTTAAGTCTTACTCCCTCAGTCATGTTTCCAGGTTTGATACCATCGTGCTTATAAAGAGATCAAAACCAAAGGCTGTGCTAACCGACTGTATCTGACAGTTCATACTACAGCTGGAGACTCTGAGCAGAAATGCTGGAGGGATGTATGCACTGTTGTTCAAATATTAACTCCTCCTAAAACCACAAACTGCAAAATGGAAGAAGTTCGCACCTGAAAGACCAGCAGGTACAGCAGGACGTTGAACGAGCGTGAGGATGAGGACGCTGCACTGGCCGGAGTCTTCCTCTCTGCCACGATGAAGGTCAGGTCTCCCATCTCCTCCTCACTGGGATAAATAAACTTCACCCTGCTGCTGTGGACCAGCTCGTAGTTATGCATTTTACCTGCAGGGGGAGACACATTCACGCCTGTCATTATCAGATTAACACCTGCCGATGATGATGACGATGAGTTAGATACGAGTGTAGCAGGAAGAGTGTCGTATGGATGATCGCAGGACAATCAGATTATTAAGGCAGGATTTGATGTTAAGTTTCTCTGAAGGGCAGAATCCCAAAGTGGTTACCTGTGTTTGTGTTGGCGAACTGAGAGTAAAAGTCTTGATCTGACGGCTCTGGAGCAGGAAGTTGCTGCTGCAGACTGAGAGCTGACATCAGCTCCTGCAGGAAGACGCCCGTCCCGTAACTGTCCCTGCTGAGACAGCAGACGATGTGATCGGCCGAATGACCTGCAGAGAGAATCAATATTAGCAACACAGAATATTAGCATTAAGCTTAGTATTGACAGCAGACGATGTGATCGGCCGAATGACCTGCAGAGAGAATCAATATTAGCAACACAGAATATTAGCATTAAGCTTAGTATTTAAACATGTGTGAGCTCTACAGACACTGGATGTGTCTACGTTCACTCACCTACGACTCTGAAGTACTGGTCGAAGAGTCCCACATTGACTGACAGCAGCTCAGAGAGTCTGACGGACAGGCAGCAGCACAGACAGACGTCTGGATCTCCAGAGTCCGTTATGTCCAACACTGACAGAGAGATGAAGAGATATAAGGAGAGAAAAGATTTAGCAAAACTGAAAGTCTACAGTAGCACTTAATACCATTTTGAGGCTGTAATGTGGCAACTAGTAAAAGTACAGTTTACATCCAGACTCATGTAATATTTATAGTAGGGAATTTAATAAAACAATCATCACAGTTTCAAGGTGGGCACCAAAGATATGAAATATGGTCTAAATCTCCCCTTATGTCCCTGAGTTATGGTGTTGACCTTTGACCTTTGGGATATAAAATGTTATCACTTCATCATCTTATCCTATTAGACATGTGTGTGTGAAACTTTGTCATCATTAGCATTTGAATTCTTCAATGGCCTTTGACATTTGACCAGCAACTTCTAATCAGTTCATCTTTGAGTCCAAGTGGATGTTTGAGCCAAATTTGAAGAAATTCTCTAAAGACGCTCCTGAGATATCACTTTCACAAGAAAGGGATGGGCAACATGAAAACATGAAAACAGAGGCATACAAATGTAAAGATGACTTAACTTAAAAAGATATAAGATGAGATATAATACAGTATATAAGAAATAGAATGAGCAAAAGTAGTAGTTGTTGTTGTTTAAGGAGCAGCTATGATAGTAGCTGTACAAGGCTAGTAGAAGTAGAAGTAAAAACTAAGATGGAAAAGATGGAAAGAAATAGCAGAAGCAGTTCTACGTAATGGTAGTAGCAGGAAATAAAGAAGTAGAAGTAGATTTAGTAGCAGTTGCAGTGCAGGAGAGGTTCAGTTCATTTTTCTGAGCATTAGATAAATGTAGTGAAGTTAAAAATAATGAAGTACCTACATTTAAGGGTGTATCAGTGGTAGCAGCAGCAGTATAAGTAAAGCAGGCTTGTCTCCTATTACATCATATTTAAATATGAGCTTTTCTCGCTCTGACTGAACCAATCACGTCGGTTCATCCTACCTGAATGATGGCCGAGTGTGGAGGCGGAGTCTTCCAACAGGAAGTAGATTGTGTCGTTGGAGAGCAGCAGGTAGCAGGTGAGCTCAGTCTCTGGAGACTTGTAGAGAACCACAGACAGCCACAGGACCTGTCTCACCTCCTCCGCCTCAGACTGGAACATAACAAGTAGAAAAAGAAAACTAGATGTGAAGTTTGAATTAAAAAAAAAAAAAAAGGTCAGTACAGAAGCTGAACCATTATGGGTCAAAAATAATCAGAGAAGAAGTGACTTAAGTTATGTGACTGACAATTTCTCTCTACAGAAATCAAGGAAGGCGAGCAGGTTAACTTTTTTATCCACCTGGTTGTAGTTTGAGCTGACTTTTCTCTCAGTGTTTCATGACTGTTGTGTGTCAGCCTGACTCTAAACTCTACATGCTCTCTGTGTCCTGGGCTCGACCTACAGGAAGGATTTAATAACATTTTTTAAACCTTAATCAGCTACGGGAAGGGAAACGCTTGTCCGGAAGGTGATTTGGGGCTAAAACAGAAATGTGTGTGCGCGTGTCCTACCAGTGCTATGTATCTGTGAAAGTAAGGCAACAGCTGTTGTCCTCCGAGCCCAGCCAGGAGCTTCAATCCTGGGGAGAGACCCGGGTTGAGATGCGGGGAAGGTTGGTTCTCCTCAACCTGTAGAGAGGAGGAGTCCCAGCTGAGGAAAAGGAGGGAGGAGAGAGGAGATAAGTTCATCATAAGTTCAATAAGGTCATCTTTAATGATTACTGCAGAGCTGCAGTGGAAGAAGTAGTTACACTGTGCTTTCAGGGTGCAAATTAAATAAAACTGATGCTTTTCTGTAAAGTTTTTGCTGGCAGGTGCTGTAAAGTGAAGCTGTGATGTCAAATGCAGCCAGTTAAAGAAGCCAGTGAAGAAGAAGAATAAAACAGTTTTTTTTTTAAATCAGATCAGGTGAGTCTGGGTTAATGAGTCATGTATATTTTTAGTAGTCCAGTTCAAGTCTTCACAGGTCTGATCAGAACAGACACAAACAGAGAACATCAGTGCTAAAAGCAGCATGATCCTCCACCATTTAATGAGAATTTGTACATGTATTTTTTTCTGACTCAAACTATTGAGATTCCTGCAGTGTCAACGATGATTCCCCACATGATCGGGGCTGGTCACGCTTATGTCCACTTGTGTTTAAGACATGTTGACACAATTTGACACACAGACCTGAGACCTGCAGCAAAACAGGACTTTATCAGACCTGATTGGACTAAAGATAATTTGGACTTGACAGACTCCACTTGGGTCAGGTTTCTGAGGAATATCTGCATGTACCGTACAGACTGTAACTATATCTACAGAATCCATTTAGCCTTGAGACAAAGTTGTGCCTCTTTCATCACGACGCTGATTGTCAAGTAGTTCAATCAAGAAAACAATGTAATCAGTCACACAGTGTCCCAGCTGCTATAATTACTTGATTTTTATTGTGTTTGTGGTGTTGATGATGAATACCACAATACAACATTTAATGGGAACAAAGTTGCAACTGCTGGCTGGAATAAAGTAATAAAACACCAGGCAGTAATGCGCTGGCTTCAACAACAGTTTGAACACCAAAAATAAACAAATAAACCCTAAAAAATAACATTTTTTTCTCCACAATTGGATGAAATTTGATACAAGTGAGTTAGAGTCTGACCAATCAAGATATTTGTATGTAATGTATTTAAAAAGTCATTTTTTCCATAAACACATTACATAACAAACATTTTGATGAGGATCCCATAATTCTTAAAAAAATGTGACTGAGATGTACTAAGCAGGACAATTTACAGAGCAAAAATGTTTCTCTTTGTAATAGAGACACTGTTTTTATGTTATCTTTAACATTTCCTATCATCACCTAACATGTAGCTGCTATATCTGTGTTAAAGCACTTTGGACTATGTAAATAAAATTAGGATTATTATGGATATCAGCCAATCATATTGATGATGTTGATGCCAGAGTCCCGTAATTAAGTGCAGATTCATTAACGTCCATCTGCATCAGAAACCCGATAACATCAGTAAATAAAGATAACAGTTATTAGTACAATGTGACACTGGGTCACACTGTGCAGCATTAACACTAAAATCACCAGCTGTTGCTATATACTTAATACTGCCAGTAGGTAAAATGTATCCATGCGCCTGGTTACCATATTTCTGAAACAAAAAAAATGTACTTTGTCATTGTATTAAGGCATTATCTTCAAAATAATATCTAAAGTCACAGAATGAGTTTATTTAATCACCACCCGTGTTTTGCTCCTCTTGTTTTATAATCTAAGTATCTTAAAGAGCTCTAATCGCTTTACATGACCGTCAGTTTAAATCAGTCTAAAATGACACTGAAAATGGATATAAGGAGGAAATATTTGCATAATTGGGTGACGTGATATTTTTAAGCTTTAAAACAACATTCATCACATGATGGACAATCCATGTTATCTAAATTACCAAAGTAAAAGCCTAAATGGCCTAAATGGACAGTAATGAACCATAATAACAATAATAACAAACAACCACCACACTTATGGGTAATTTAATGTCGTAACGATATTTATATGACAAATTCAAGAGCACAATTTCACCTAATTATTCATTCATTTAGGTTTTTCAACAATGGGTGAATAAGAGAACATCACCAAGAAATTCAAGGTAACTATTAAAGCTTTTAATTTATAACATCATAATGCAAATAGGCCTACATATTTCTCTTCTGGGTCCATTCATGAAAACAGAGTGAGGCAACTTAGACTTAAAAGCCTATAAACACTAAATGGTAACATGGCAAAACAAAAATGAATGAAATAGTCAAACTAAGAATAAGTTTTACACACAATGAAGGTTTATGAGTCGACTAAATCATCTTCATTTGAACACGTGATTATACGTGTCCCTCAAACACTGCACTGACTGCATTTTCCACAGATAGCTTTCCTGCATTTCAGGCACTTGGCGAAGGTTTAATTGCAGGTCTCTGCTGCTCTTTTTATAATTTAATTACTGCTTGACACAGTTGTCCCATCACACACTCCAAATGCCTGGAGACCTAAAATGTTTAAACATTAACTTTGCAAATATGAATGTATTTCATATACTGGTACTTTTCACCCATTGGAGGTTATAGGTATAAATACCCACGTTTTTAATCTGGATTCATATTCCCTATTTTTAACAATACTGGTGGGTTTTTACAACGTACAATTAGACGTGGCTGTTCTAGTGTTAATCAAAGTATAACTGTGATATTATCATGCAGCTGTAAATGTGGGCACAGCCACTAGATGTATTCTGTAGTAAAGTGCAGAGAAAGTAATTTATATTGAATCAAACAGAAATGTTTAAGAGTGGTACCTGCTGGAGCTGTGAGATTTCTTGGTACTGGTGCAGCAGCACTGGTCTCTGGATCTGTGACGGCCTGACAACACAACGACAAGGTGTCAAACAAACTGGAAAAATGAAGCAGGAAAATTCCCTTCTTGGTCTGAGTTTATTAACAGGTAGTTTGTCTTCACCTTGTGTGTGTTGTTTGCAGGGTTGAGGCAGAGCGACCATCTTCAGCCCCTCCAGAGAGGCTCTCCGCTGGCTCAGCTCCTCCAGGAAAGAGCTTCTGTCCTGGGCCAGAGGGAAGAGCAGCAGCAGCCTCTGACCGCCCAGCAGCAGCTCCACGGTGTGACTCCTCCTGGACACGACATGGTGGTTAAAATACGGATATGACAACATTTAAAAGCAAGAAAACTAAAGAACAGGAACATATGAGAACATCAGATACACTGAGTCAATTTTATTGGTCTATTTTCAATGGGATTAATCTTTGTGTGACACCAGAATGAGGAAGAATACACAAAAACATTATAAAAAACCATCAATCCTTTCATCCGATCACTACGTCTGTACCTGTGGTGGTGTTTTGGGTCGGGGCAGGACGTGTTGCTAGTTTTGTCCCCAAACTGATGATCTCTCTCTCTGGGGTGAAGCACCACAGAGCCGAGGGGCACGCGGACCAGCTTGCACCAGGACAGAGAGGAGGAGGAGGAGGAGGGGTGATGAAGGCTCCTCTCTCTTTTTGCTAGCTCTCTGAAGTCCATCTTCAGCACCCAGAGTTGTCGGTGGGTGAGGAAGAGGAGAGACGGGAGTGTGGGCTCCTCTTTCTTAGATAAGATGTCTGAAAGGAGTGGGTGGGTGTCTGGTGCAGAGGAGGAAGAGTAGGAGGAGGAGGAGGAAAGGGGGAGGAGGTGGGCAGTGTAGCCTCCCTGGGCAGCCTGACTCTCCTCCAGCTCCCAGGAGTTTAGGAGCAAGCGGGGGAGGAGTTGAGGAGTGTTGAGAGGCTCCGGATCAGCCTGAGACTCTGCAGCCTGCATGAACAAGTGAGAGGATTTCTGTTTTTAAGGTGCCGACACAATGATGGAGAGAATTCAGACTGATGCATGATGGGGGAAAAAAACCTATAGTGATGGAAAACTAAAAATTAAACAAAAAGAGACTCAGAATGGCTCATGTGCTTCTCTCTGACCTGGATCAGCGCTGTCAGCTCGGTCCTGGTCTGCCGCAGCTCGTTGGCATCAGAGAAGATGTACCAGCGGGTCGGACCGTCCCGGAGCCCGAAGGCGAGACAGGAGTCGGGGAGCTCAGCCCGTGAGGAGAGCAGGAGGTGGGAGTAGGGCAGCAGGAGGTCCATCTGCAGGCTGGACAGCACCTCCTCTATGGCCGGACTCTGCTGCTGGTCTGAGAACAAGAAAATCAGGAAATCGCTCGTAAGTTTCACCAAAATCATAACACCGCAGCACGTCTACTATAAAACATGTAATTTAGTGTGTGTTATAGCTACAAGTAATTATTTTCATTACCAATCTAACTGCTGATTAAAGTGATCAATAAAATGTCAAAGGTGCCCTCTTCACAACGCTTGTTTTGTCCAGTCAACAACCTATAACCCAAATCATTTTACAATCATATAAAACAAAGAAAAGCATCAAATTCTAACATTTAAGAAGCTGAAACTAAGAAATGTTTGGACAGAAAAATGACTTAAATAATGACTTAAGTATTTAACAGTTTGATTCATCTTCTGATGATCCAAGCTGATTGTGTGTTTACCTGTGTCCTGATTGGTCCACGTGAAATCTTCAGACAGGTACAGCAGGGCCAGCAGCCGGTCCATCAGCACCAGACAGGCCTTCTTCTGCTCCACCTCCTCCTTCACCTGAAGACAGTAGCACCACAGAACCTTGCGGACCTGCACCTCCTCCTCTTCCTCCTCTTCTTCCTCCTCCTCCTCCCCTTCACGCAGCTCCACCGGGTCGCCAGGCACTGCAGGAGGAGCGGAGAGCGAGGAGGAGGTGGAGCAGACCGACTCCTCAACCGAATCATCCAGACCCATCTCAAAGTAGCCGTCCCTGGACCCTGGACTGGAATAATGAGCAGAAAACAGCAGATGAATTAAGAGTCATCATTTTATACTTTAAATGAGTAATTTCCTTAATGATTATCTGCAAATGTAAGTTGATTTTTATTTGTTTATAATGTTCATGACCTCCACAGTCTATGATTAACAGTCATCTACACATTCTTGCTCTCAAGGCTGCAACAGCTGTGGAAACATGGAAGTATGGGAATCCCAAAAACTAGCAGGATCTTTAAAGGATCTCACAAACCAAGAGGAATGTCTGGAGAAGAAACTACCAAGATCAGTGGGACCTTTAAGGGATCCCAGAACCACTGGAATATATTGGGAGTGCCAGAAACTGAAGTGAATTTTAGGGAATCTTAGAAACGATTAGGAATCCTACAAGCAAGCAAGAGATGAAGGGAATCTCAGAAATCTTTAGGAATTTCAATAATCCAGCACAAACTTCTTGTAATCCCAGAACATTTGAGTATCTCAATAAATAGTGGAAAGTTTAACTGAACCCAGAAAACACTGTAAATCCAAGAAATGGGGGAGAACTTCGGGGGATGCCAGAAACCAGTTTTAAGGGACCTCAGAAGCCAATTTGAATTTTTGTGGGGCCAAGAACCATCAAGGATCCAATGAACATCTAGAAATCCCTGAAACATAGTTGAGAAGGTTGCTGGTTGAATTACCTGGGACTTCCCACCTCTGTGCCTTCTACATGAGACTGAACCTCTCTGGATTCAGACCTCCTCTCTATTCTCTCCACCCTCTCCTCCTCCTCCTCCATCTCCTCCTCCTCCTCCTCCTCTTTTATCTTCTTCTGCTCCTTCCAGGTGGAGCCGAGACGCTGGGAGAGCTGAGTAATGAAGTCTTTGTTGGAGGAAGAGAGGGAGAGCAGGCGAGTAGGAAGAAGAGGACACGGGGCGGCGCTGCAGGTGGAGCAAATGGTTTCAATTTGTGTGGAAGAGGAAGAAGAGCAGACGCAGCTGGAGGAGAGAGAGGAAGAGCAGTGATTATCTTGTTTGATGATTTGATATAACAAACACAGAAGAAACAACAGTTCAAATGTCTTAATTATTGACCTATTAGCTAAGTATTACTTTCATAAATACCACTAATTACTTTTAATCCTTGTTATTTATTCTTTTACTTTACAGTTGTAGCTCAATTAAACTGACAGAGGGATTTAATATTGGAGAGTAATAAAGTAAAATTGAGTTAACTAGGCTGACAGCTGTTCCCCAGTGGAGGAGAGAGGAGCAGCAGCGCCTCCTGCTGGATACATAATGACTTACATCTGCCTCCATCTTAACTTCCTGCAGCTTCAATTAGAAGGAGAGAAGCCTGAGCGAAACACTGTACTGCATGAATAATATTAATAAACTGACTACAGCAGCTGTAAGAGAAGTACTGCACTTATATTAGTATTAGTGGTAACAGTTTCAGTAGCCAGAGCATCATCACTCTTTTCTGTTGTTGTGGGGTTAAGTTGTAGATATACAGCTGTTTACGTTTCACATCTGCACCAGTTTGCAGTATTGTTAGCTGTAGTTTATCAGGTACTACTATAATGTTTCCAAAATGTTTTGACCCTATTAAGCAGCTGACAGAATACCATAGTATACCTCAACCATTCAACCCAGGACACCTGAGGTAATAGTACTAGTGTTATTAGTAGTGTAGTACATGTTCAAACAGTTGCTGGGGTCTGTATGAACCTTGAATGCACAAACACTTTTATTTGAGACAATCTCATATCGGAAAATGTCTTTTGCTCACTTATGAAGCATTTCTGTTTTCTCTTGAATTTGCTGTTGATGCAATCTCAACGTGTGCCTTCCTGTTTTCATATTGTCTTGATAAATTCAGTATAATAAACATTTTCACAGAACAAACTCTATCAGTTTAATAACAGTCATGTCATACTCACCACTCTGCTGCTCTCAGTTTCTCTTTTTAATACAAACGCTGTTTTCATTCACTCACAATTTTCAATCTATTGTCAATGCAACAATTCCTGCACATATTTTTCACATTAAAAGCCAGCGATCAATAAAGCCTTTAATGAAAAAGTGCTTGAACTTTATTTAGAGTTGTTTATTTATATTACAGTAGTAGCTCGATTATGTGATACTGACCAGACAGTAGTAGTAGTAGTTGTGGTTGTAGTAGTGCTTGTAGGAGTTTCACAGTGTGTGTGTTCAGACAGACTGACAGTAGGTTGTTGTACCTGCAGACAAACACACGAAGAAACATTAAAACTCATCTAAACGAATTCTTCAGTCTGTAGGCTACACCTCATGTGGCTCATGTACCGTAACTTTGAGCCTGTTAGTGAAGCAAGATGAAAAGTTAAATTCATCAATGAATGTCTGTACCAAATTTAATGAGAATACCTCCAATATCTGACGAGATATTTTAGTCTCCAATAGTGGATAAAAAAGCTTGTTAGCTACATGTAAATCTTCATCTACAAACAGCTAATCTGAAGAATATAAATCATTTGATGTACTGATTTAGACTCATAAAATTAAGACTGTTAACTTGTAAATACTTCCGGCTGTGTTGTAACCTCAGAAACTTCACTCTGCAAGTTTAGTTGCATCCTCCGGCATTCTTCACATTATTTAATGAATAAATACTGTGGAGCAATACATTGTTAATTCTTCTGCAGAAAACCTTTAAAAGATTTCTAAACAGTCTTAAGCCCTCTATCCCTCCCATCCAATTAAAAATGCCTTTCTCTTCCTAACTGATATCTTGTCGGTTGTCACGGTAACAGACTCCAGCCCTCCCTGGTGTTTTGAGGTGTGTGTGTGTGTGTGTGTCGAACCTGGGCGGGGTCAGCAGACAGAAGGTGTGTGTTGGTGTTAGAGCTTGCAGGGGGAGGTGCAGCGTCCACAGGAGGGAGAACGCTGGGGGGAACTGCTGCTTCTTCTCTGCTCGTCACTTCTGAAACAGGAAACCAAAACAGATCAGCGATGTCGACACGCAGCGGAGAATATCTGCAGACTTATTTGATTGATTCTGTTCAGGGGTGTGCCATTTATTTTTGGAGTGATTCTGCTATTTTGTGCCACAACTTGACATCTTTAATTTACTAGTTCTGTGCATTTTAAGAATTCCCTGTTTTTCTCATCTTGTCGGGTAAATAGGCCGTAACGGGACACTAAATGTCTAAAATAAAATAAATAATAACCCACAAAGTCGTAAATTAAACTGAATAACGATTAGAACATAATAGACCTAAAAATTATTTACAACAGCTTTTGCAGAAATATATTCATGCATACTTGATTATGAAAGAAATCTGATATTTATTTAATTTTTAAAAACCAACAACAATAAGTAACAATCAGCCTTGTTACTTACTGTATCTCTCCACTAGCTGTATGAGGAACATTCATTCTGGGCAAAATCATATTGTTAAAATTGTAAATCCTAATAACAATAATAAAATAAATAAATAATCAATCAGTTAGCTTAAGAAAATCTTAATTATTGATGTCATTAAGTCATTAATCTAATAAAAGAAACACTGTATATTGATAGATTTGCCCTTTTCTCTGTTTTATATCATCATTAACTGGATATTTTGGAGGTTGGACTGACAAAAGAATCTGAAACATCATCATGGACTCTAGGAAATAAAAATCTGTATTTCAGTGTCTTTAATCCATCCAGCAGCTAGTTTTGGAAATAAACTTTCGCTCTCCAGACAAAGTGCAGGTTAACAGCTTCGCACTTTTCTTTTCAGCTGCTACCTTTCAGCAGAAATAAATACCTACCCCCCCCGTCCGCCCCCTCCCTCCCTCCCTCCCTCCCTCCCTCCCTCCCTCCCTGCACAGCCTGATACATACATGATTACCTTGGCTGGGGCAGGCAGCCTGCTGGGCCGGGCAAGAAGAGGAGGAGTTGGAAGAGGAAGAGGAAGAAGAGGAGGAGGAAGAGACAGCAGGAGGAGCGACAGCAGAGGAGCAGCATGAGGAGGAGGAGGGGGTAGAGGAGGAAGAGGAGGAGGAGGAGAGGTGAGGAGGTGCAGCAGTAGACAACCTGGTCTCCTCACTGATCTGACGAGAGGACAGAGAGGAGGAAGCCTTCAGAGAGCAGAAGTCACCTACATCATCATCCAGCAGCTCCATCAGCAGCAGAGCAACAACTTCACACTTGTTTTAACCACAAATCAAACTAATCCAGTCTGCTCTGTTACTGAACTAGTTGTATAACTTCATGTGTGAGGTTGTGTGAAAGTATGTAACTAAACTGTGAAGTTCGAGAGCTAAATCAGTGCTGAAAGTTTAAACACAACCTCCTGACTTGTGGCAGGTTTTTTAAAAGTTCTCTTTCAATCCTGTAAATGTGCAGAAATCTGTGAACAAGCTACCGTCAATATTTTGCTTTTGTGAAGCTGTTAAAACATTTGTGGTCAACTTCTTCCTCCTGCAGACCGACTATGTTAACATTAGTGTTCAGTGGATATTGTTAAATCGCCCAGAATGATAAAGATCACTTCCTGTGTGGGCGTCAAGCCTTCAGAAAAAAAATTCTTCTCTAGCCTGTTTTTTTTTTGTGGCTTAAAGACCTGAAAGCTTTTTGTTTTCTTGCTCTCTTTTTCTTATAATTGGGTTTTCTTGTTTTTAATTGTATGTTTTAATGTTTCCGATTTTCACTGTTTCATATTTAGTTTTTATGTAAAGCACATTGAGTTGCCCCTGTGTATGTAATGATATATATAAATAAAGCTGCCTTGCCTTGCCTAAAACAACACTACCCACACAGTAACTTTTTTCATCTCTAAAGGAAGAACAATCAGGCCTTGAAATATTAGTCTCCATTTCCACAGAAAGGTGCATGAATAACAAATAAAAGAACAAATGTATTCTGCACATTTACAGGAAATAAACAAGACTAACACATGCAAAAAGATTTAACTCAATCACTTCACAGATCAGAGTACACACACCTTTTCATACCGGTTTTATATCCATAGTTGTATAATTTATTGGCTCTATACAGTATTTTGTTACTACATCTACACTCTGCTGCTGATGTGCACCATCTCTGATCTAAAAAGGTCTTATTAGTGGGAGAGTGTATTTTCATAACAGTGTTTGATCAGAGGCTTTAGATATCTGCTAGTAATTTACTTGTTCTTATCTGGATCAATAACAATCACATGTAATTGGTTGATTTTGTCTTGTGGCGGTCTCTGATTGGTTTATAATTACATCATAATTATGAAACTACTACAGCATGAATCAGAAAGATTTAATCTAAAAGCAATGATTTATAGAGCACGACCAAGAAAGATGTAAAAATTAGACTGAGTTTAAAAAATCGGTAATGTTAAAATGTACTAAATCACATTTAAAGTAATTTGAATTATCCTTTAAAAACATGCAAACCCCAAAGAGTTACCAGGTTTTTACCCCACTGCAAAAACTAGTTAATCAAGATATATACCAGATAATTAAATGACTAATTACAATGAAACTCTTCACCATTTTTAACTATTTAATATGTAATGTAACTACCGACTCCTGATGCATGATTCAGTGCGACAGAGTGTACCTTCTTATCACCACTGCTCATCCTGTCTTTGACTTCTTTGGCTTTCTGAATGGCTTTCAACACTTCCACCGTGTCCAACTCTTTCTCTGTCGTCACTTTACCGTCCAGACAAACCTGACGAAGACACAAAAGGATATATAAACATCTGTCAACAAGCATAAAAACAAACAAACAGCTGTGCAAAAAATAATCAGTTGAATTGGTGATGAAACTAGTGATAAAGATGTATTAGTAGTAGTTTCTATAGTGGTAGTGGTCATGTAACTGTGCTGTAGTAGTAACAGTAGTAACAGTAGTTGGTTTTTGGTCATGTACCTCTGCTGCACGGTCTCCAAACTGGGCCAGGACTTTGGTTCTGTAGTCGGGGATGATGCACATGGGATTATTGGACACGTTGAGTTTCTCCAAACAGGGCAGAGAGCCGATGTTCTTGATCTCCTCCAACTGGAAACATACAAACACTCGTCACAGACCAGCCAAAATCAACCTCCACTGACTCCTTTGTTCACAGTATTATGTTGTTTTTCAAGAGTGTGTCTGATCTACGTTTTTATGCTTTTATTGGAGAGATGACAGAAGACCGAAAATTAAGAGAGAGAGCGAGCAGGAGGGTGTTAATATGGATCAGGGGTGTTAAAGCCATTTTAGTTCAAGGGCCACATACAGCACAATCTCTTATGGGCCGGACCATTAAAAAGATGGAAGGAAGAAAGGGAAGAAAAGAAGGAAAAAGTAAGGAAGGAAGGAAGGAAGGAAGGAAGGAAGGAAGGAAATATCCCTTATTTCCTTCCTGGGCCGGACCATTAAAAAGATGGAAGGAAGAAAGGGAAGAAAAGAAGGAAAAAGTAAGGAAGGAAGGAAGGAAGGAAGGAAGGAAGGAAATAAGGGAGGAAGGACAATGGAAAGAAGGGAAAGGGGATAGGAAGGAAAAGAAGGAAGGAAAGGAAGGAAGGAAAGAAAAGTGGGCCGGATTGGATCCCTCGGCAGGCCAGTTCTGGCCCACGGGCTGCATGTTTAACTCCCCTGATATATGAACAACTAAATTATTTTTCTGTTGACAGCATGTTTAATCCCTTCTGCAAGTGATCATGGAGTCATTTTTTACACTCTTATAATAAACTGTGGGTTATTGTTAGTGTTCGGCCTTGGTGTGTTTACCTGAGCCAGCTGGTTGTGGCTGAGGTCCAGATTCACCAGAGAGTAGAGCTTAGTGAGACCGGTCAGCTGGTCCAGCTGGTTGCCGGCCAGGCTGAGCGTTTTGATGTTCCCTAAACGGGTGTGAGCAGCTTCCAGGACCTGCAGGTTGTTGTAGGACAGATCCACGTGGACCAGGTTGTACAAGTGCTGCAACCACAGGAAACACTTCATTATTATCATTATCAATGACAAACAACACATCGGTTGAACTGCACTTGTCAGGACAAGTCGTCTGATGCAGCAGCTGAGTGAGTTTGATCCTCAGCTTGAGTCAATACTAACTGTTACAGCGTCTCTAACATGTTTCACACTAAACGCAACACCTTGATTAGTTTCATCATCTGTACTGACACAACAACTGAGCAACAGAGTATTTCATGAAGCTGAATCAGAAAAACAGGCCTTACTTAAAGTCAACTTATGTCACACTTATTTAAATCTGCTTTAAGTAAGGAGAAAATAAGCCGACTTACTGAAGTTTAACTTGTGTAAGACTTATTTAAATCTCCTTTATGAAACACAATGTGCTGAAAATGAGCCTGACAAACTAAAGTTTTTTTTATTATTCTCCGACATTGATGCAGCATTGAATCAATTCATGTAGATTATTATCATCACATCAATCAACATACCTGGAGGTTTTCCACTGAGGACAGCTGGTTGCGACTCAGATCGAGAAACTCCACCTTAGGAATCAGTTTCTATATGACAGAGAAAAACTCAATGTCAGCACACAGGAACTGATGTTTGAAGCCTGAACGATCTTTAATCACTTACCCAGCCTGCCCTGTACAACAGCCATGACCCGTGACACATCTTTAATTGAATCACCATAAACTAAATGTTATTAAATCATCTGGATCTCAAGACTTCAAACAAAGACACAAACTGATCTTATGACATTTCAACTCATAGTTCGGTTTCCTGTTAATTACTGTGATTAAAAATGCAAGAACATGTGTTTCATTTGAGAGGCACAGCTGCCACTGAGCAGTCGGACCAGCTTTTGACAAAAGTTTAAGCTCACTTTGTTGCCAAATTTTCCAAATTACTCCAACAAATGAAGGTTTTACACATATTATCAATGTGAATCATTAATTAAACCATATTTTTATTCATTTCTATATATGTTTGTGACCATGGGAACTTAACAGAACAGAGCAGTGATACAAGTCCTTCCAAGAAATCATCAAAATGTTTCCCCTTTTGCTTTGTCTTGTTGTTGTTTGTCACACAGGTAGTGGGTTGAGGTTTATGGGTTTCCTTTCAGTCTGGGTATTTCCTTTTCTTATTATGTTGTTGCATACATTTTTAAAGACCCTAACCATATATATTAATAAAAAAACAATGATAACATCTGAGATACTGTGTGAAATAAACAGACAAACAGACAAGTGTTAATATTTGCTCCTCTGATTTCACTGTAGGGAAAAATAAAATAAACTAATAGAAGCAACTTTTAAACACCATTATTGACTGAAATCTGGGTGAAGCTCAAACTTCCTGTCTGCGTTTAGGTTCGACGGCCATATCTCACCACTGAGCTGTCGATGGTGCCGATGCAGTTGTTGCTCATGTCCAGCGTGGTCAGGTTTCTCCACACGGGGATGACGGCGGTGACGGCACAGCCAGACTCCGCCCCCTCCACCTCCCACTGTGAGAACTCGCTCGCCTCCGGGACCAGGATCGACTGGAGAACGCCATCAACATCACAGTACACAAGATACATTATATACTCCCTAAACATATTATATATAATATATATTATGGAGAAGTATTTAATCTAAACGGTACCATCATAGTTTCTGTGGAGTGGTGAATCGTCAGAGTTGCCAGACTCGACCTCAGAGACGACAAACCTTGAATTTGCTGAGAGCTGCACTCACTGATCTGAGGAGAGAGAGACAGAAATTATGTTTCAATACAAATTTTAGCAGATTTATCGAAAATCTCCCATCGACTACTGTTACAGGAATATACTCAGGTGAAAATTACACGATTACATAATTAACTGATCACCATCATCTCAGGTATATCATGGCATTTGACTGCTGCTGCTCACATTAGCTGACATTGGTGTGATCATATCAGTTAATTTGTGTGTTTTTATTCAGCTACAAAGCTGTAAGAGAGAGGTGTGTAACATGCAAAAAGGTCCTGTAGCCTGAGCTGAACTGGGAAGATTATCGTTAAATATTAAGTGATGAATCCTAAACCACAAACTGATCTGACCCCACCGCCCCCTTTATCCTTTACTTTTTGGTCTCTTTATGTTTGGCAACAGGTAGTCTTTACACCACAAAGCTCCCAGCACCATCTGCTTATGTGAATAAGCAAAACAGATGGTGCTGAACAGGTGGTTAGTCACTCCTCCAGCCTGGCACTAACCTGTTATTATAAATGGCTAAAACGTGGGCGGATTAGGTTTCAGCTCTCCCATATCAAACATGAGATTTCTCAAGGCAGGAATGCTAAATGTGTGCAGATAAGAGGAGACTATTTCGAGGGTGGACAGTTACCTCTATCTGCAGCAGTGATTTGAAAAAAGACAAATCGAAGGAGAGACTGCTCTCCTGGATGTTACTGGTTCCCACTGGACCTGTGGTGCCAGAGATCTGAGCGGCAGACACAAAATCAGTGAGAACATACACCATCTGTGCTCCTGAGAAGGAAGTCAGGGCAAAACAATAAACTGTACGATTGGGATCAGAGTTCATTAAAGGGGTGTGTCTGTGTCACCTTGAGGTATCGCAGCCTGCAGGTGAAGTCGAGAATGTGTCCCAGGTCAGTTTTGGCGTCTCCGTTGCAGCAGGTCGGTTTGGCCAGACGGAGCTGCTGGGAGACGGAGTAAAGCTGCAGAGGACACAGAGAAAACACCTCGCCAGCCTGCAGCAGCTGCTCACCTACAGAACACAAACACAACACAGAGAGTTGATACTAATCACTGTTTTGTTGCAATATGGAAGTCAGTTTATATCTGTTTGTATATACATGAACTTTAAGCCACTGAGGATGCAGCAGCTGAGAGTAACATGTTTCTGCTGCAGCACATCATAAGTGCCTTCAAAAGCTACTGAAACTCGTTTTTTCAGTGAAAGATAAAGCAGAGTGGACAATGGAGGAAAAAATATTAAACTTCACATCATGTCATTATGAGTCTGTAAAAACTGGTCACTTGACTGAATTTGACCTTTACATCCTTATTGTGTCAATAAATGTGTATTGTCCCTTATCAATAAAGTACAGTAGATACAAAGTGCATTCTGACTCACTGCACATTATCTCTTAAACTAAGAAACAGATGGTTTATTGTAAAAGCTTAAAAAAGAAAAACGGCTGCAGGGACAAAATCCTCTGCAGAAACACAGAGAAACACAACACCTCACAGAAGGAGTTTCATTAATTGTTTAAACGGTTGTAGAATCACAAGACGAGAGGAAACAGGTCAAAGGTGAGGGAAGAAGCTGACCTTTATTAAACAACTCCTCAGCCAGTGCTGCTGTGATGCCGTTGATTTCCTGAAAGAGAAAAACAGTTTGGTAAAGCTGCATTCACTTCGAAGTAACAGTGAAACTTGTAGACTTATTTACGTAATGATATTTCTTCACTGCTCAACAGACAGCCAATCAGGGTTTCAACTCTCTACCGATCTTTTCTTGAAAAATGTTTTTCAAATAAATGTTATCAGGATAACTTTGAAAAAATTATTTAGATGCTTTAGAATTAACTGAATAATTTAAGATGGCTAGCATCATGTTAGCCGGGAGTACTTAAACCAATGCAAGACCCACAGCAGCTTGATCCTCAGCTCAAACAATGAACATCATATTTTCAATAGTTTTCATCACAGTTACATTACAGTTATGTGGTAATGCAGCATTAATGCAGATGAGTTGTGTGTGATTGAGACTAAACTCGTCTGTTACAGTCTCGTGTCGATCAACTAACATCACATGAGAAGGTTTTTCTATCGGCTGTTTACTCTGTAGAGTCCTGAGGACTCAGACAACACTGGCCTGTCATTGTACCGACATCATGTGATCAAGATGACTTCAAATACTGCTAACAGAAGCACTTCATCTACTGAACAGACGGGGAAAAAAACATCTTTATAAAACAAACATATGATTGTTCTCTCATTTATATTCCATCCTATAAGACCAGCAACACAGACATTTAATCTGTAAATTATTATTTCAATTAACTGTCTATATCATCTATAAACAGTTTTTGCTTAGTTTGTAATAATTCAGTTTATACTGGCCATTAAAAGATCCCTCTTTGTGTTTCTAATGTTTGCTGCTTAATAAACTCATCTTTAATCAGTCATAACCCTTTTAATTGAATTACAGGATTTAAAAAAAAAAAAACACCCCAAAATATGTCTCACTGAATATGACAATTTACAATGTTGTTTTAAAGCATCTTCATTTAGGAAAACATTTCAAAATGGATAAATACATTTCTGTGGAAAAAGTAATCTAAATGTTGCAGTTTATTTTCATGTTTTTCTTGGATTGGGCTCCTTAGTTCCAATGAAAGGAAGTCTTAATGCTACAGTATAAAACGATATTTCATAAATGTCTTTGCCTCCAACTTTGTGTCCACAGTTTGGGGAGAGCCAATTTTTATTTCAACTTCACATTGTAACTGTACACAAAGCCAGAGCCATAAAGAAAGGGTGTTTTGACTGGTCTGCCCAGAGCTCTGACCTTAAACCACAATACCCCCATCTATCATATTCAGCACGAACGGGAACATTGACTTTGAGCCAAGGCTAATCACTCAACATCAGTGTTGTGGTGGCAGAATGGGAGCAAATCCCTGCAGAGAGGTTCCAAAATCTGGTAGAAAGTCTTCCCAGAATAGTCGAGGCTGTTATAGAAGCAGATTAATACCCATCGTTTGGTAATCACGTCCAACCGTATTCATACTTACTTCATACTAGTTGCAGTATTGTTATATTTTTCTGTTATTACAACTGAAGTACGAGCAGGCAGAATACATTCAGGTGTAGCACCAGAAGGCTGAAGCACCTAAAGAGGTTGCAGTACATGTGCAGAGGTTGCAGTACATGTTAGCTTCAGGTTTACTCACATAAAGGTGAAAGTGCAGGAAGCAGGCGAGTGGAGTGGGAGTGGCCTGTGGGAACTGCTGTAGCAGCGTCTGCAGGTAGAGCTCCAGCTCCTTCTGCCGCCGCTCCACCAGACTCTTCGAGTTCTTCCCCAACATCTTCTTCGGAGGCAGCAGCCGTTTGTCCACCTTCTTCTCTGCTGTCAGCTGGAGGGAAACAAACAATAGAATGAAACCAACAACTATTTTACAATCATTTAAGCATCCTTTGAAAAGCAAAAATGACAACTATTCTTTGTTTTGTAGCTTCTCCAAAGTGGGAATTTGCTGCTTTCCTCTATTTTTATCATGATAAACTACAGTATGTATCTTTGGGTTTATGGGTCACTTTAGGCTCTGGGAAATTGTGAGTGACATTACTACCATATAGACATTAAATGATTCATTCAAAAACTTAAAGGACAGATTAATCAAAACTGCTCATTGACCTGCTCCAGTCTCTTACCTTCTCGTGGAGGTCGTGGAAGTCGCTGTATCTGTGCTTCACAGTCCATTTGTGTTCTCCATCCGTCACCTCGATGATGTAGACCTGAAACACCAGAGCAGGACTGATTACAACCTGACTGCACTGGATATGCTGGAGTCAAACCAGTTCCTGAGCTGAACAGATGCTCCAGTAATAAATGGAGAAACATCAAGATCAACATAAACTGTATTTGTCATTATGGGGAAATGTAGAGTTAACACAACAGTTACAACACAGGCAGTAACACACATAACAAAAGGAAAGTAGCACACATCATAAGACATCAGTCTCAGAAATGATGAAATGTAAAGTTGCAACAATTAGTCAATTAATCTATTAGTTGCCAACTATTTTGATAATTGATTAATCATTTTTCACCCAATTCTGACGTTTTAAGGACCAAACAGTTTGCTGATTAATCAATAATGAAAATAATTGTTAGTTTCAGCCCTTAAAAATAAGACCAGAACACAAAAGATGATCACATTTAACACCAGAGTCCATCTGGTCTGACTATCAAGTATCATACTCAGGTCTTGTGATACCATCTGATCTCCACGACAAATCAAGCTGCTGAGGAAGGCCATGAGATGAAACTGAAAGCTTCAAAGTATAATTGCAGTAATTAGACCATGTGATTCAAGATTACTTTCTGTCAAACTATGTCCATTTCTTCAGTTCAATTCAGACTTTTTTAAAGAAGTCTCAGCTCATGAGAGGTCAACACAATAAAATATTAAGAAGATAAACGAGTAAATAAAGAAAATAACTTAATATTTAACAATAATCTTCCTAGTTCAACACTGGCTATAGGATCTGGTTGCATGTTACACACCTCTCTATAACAGCTATGTAGCTGAATACAAACACACAAATGAACTGATATGATCACACAAATGTCATTTAATGTGAGCAGCAGCAGCCATGATGTACCTCAGATGTTGGTGCTCAGCTAATTATGTAATAAATGTCTTTTTTTTTTACCTGAGTATATTCCTGTAACAGTATGTAACTGATGGAGATTTTCTTTAAATCTGCCAAAATTTGTTTTGAAACATAACTTCTGCATCTCTCATCAGATCAAGTAAATAAATATACAAACTGTCAACAAAAGAAGAAAACCCCACCCCAAATTTTGAGAGAACAACATTAAAATTGCTCTTCTACTAATGATCAATGTTGATTTTATGAGCCATGTCAGCAACTTTCATACGATAAATGAAACTGTACTGAACGTAAGATGATATATTAACAAAATATCCTCCCTGTCAGAGAAAACAGAGGCTGTAGGAGGAATGTCAGCTCTGTAAACACCAGGTGAAATATTAATATAAAGCTTATTTAGCATTTAGCTCGTCTGTTAGCTGTTAGCTTGTAAACTAAAAGGGTTAATTTAGTCCAACCTCTGAGGAATAAAGACATTAAAGCTGATGCTAAAAAATATATGCTATAAAAGGATATTTATGACATTCACTATAAGAAGGAGGTCATCGATATTAACTCGCTGTCACTCTGTCAGATCTGAAGCTAAGCTAAGCTAAAAATGAAACCGGACGTATCTTACTGTGTAGTTTTCCACCAGCTCCGAGCCGACAACACACACTTTCCTCTCAGAAACCTCCTCTGGAAACTGGGAGGAATCCATCTTCTTTAGAGCAAAGACGAGCAAATGTAACCCTGTGAATAAATATGCAGCTGTAGAGTAAAAACAAGCTTCGTTTTTCTTTAGAGGAGGCTTTCCACCGCTATCCTCCTCTAGACGCCATGTTTGTTATGATGCCTGATCAGCTGATTGGTTCAAAAAAAAGACCAAACTTTATTCATCCACACAATGCTGGATTTAGTTTCACATTCATTAAAGTTAAAGGAAACAAATAATATGAATGATATTGATGTAGAAAAGGGTGTTATAGGAATATAGGAAGGAAAAGCCTTAACAGTGTTTAAGCCCTCTTTCAGTCAATCAGACATTTTGCTTAAGATAAGTTAAATTAAGATGAATGATGGTTGACAGAATCTCTCTATTCTCCATAATATTGATTATATTATCCTTATACCTGCTGAATCTCTCAATTCAATTCAGTTTATTTTATTTATTTTTATTGTTGTTATTTGGTTTTTATATTATTTTTATTATTTCTATTGTTAATTGTATGTACATTTCTAATGGAAATCCTAAATAAAATATTCCAAAAAAAGATAAGATAAGATAAGATAAGATCTTTATTACAGGTTGGTATTTGTACTTTGTTACTCTGATTTTCTGGGTATCTGTAGCTACTTTACTTGAGTATTTCACTTTCTGATGACTTTTTTACTTTTACTACCTACATTTGCAAAAAAATATCTGTACTTTTTTTACTCCTTACATTGTAAAAACAGGCTCATTACTTGTTTAAACCTCAGTGACTTGTTGACGAATATCCAAGTTTTTTTCTTGTAAATTTATGACTTTAATATCAGAAATTGTGAATTTTTTCTCGAAATTTTATCCTTTAAGTACAGTGTTTTTTTTTATCTGGACCTAGTCTAATGTGGTCTGGATGGTAAAAGCAAAATACACGTTTCACAAATCTGAAAGTGGATTTTAAAACTATTAAGGCTTTCCTACAATGTCTAACCCTTGTTCATAAATGTAAGTGGTCCAAAAACAGAACCAGACACTAAATATCATTATTTATGTCCTCCCCTTTATCTTTTCCCCCAAACCCCCCAATCAGAATCTCATTTAAATGTGGTCTCATCCCTCCATCTTTGTCTGATAATAGATCTACACCTCATCTTAGAGTATTACCAGCAGCCCAGTAACAACGCTGACAGTGTTAAACATAGAGGTAGTATGAGGTCATAGATATAATACACCCATGTTTAATGAGGTGTGGTGTTTTATGACTTGGTGACTGCTAAATATTTCTGAGGCGTGGACCAGACCTTACATCAACAGATCCATTCTGGTAGCTTTAGGTCATTTGAAATAAGGATAAGTTCACAATAACTTATCTTAAAAATACTGATATACCCACATGTACAGTGAAAGAGGGTAATTATGTTCATATACTGGCAGTGATTGGACCCCTTCCTGAATGGAGTTTAATAAACGATGCAAGAAAGAATTGAGGACTGGATTTTGTCTCTTATTGTTTATGTTTAACTTGAAAAAGTATGTTATTTTATCAGTAAAGTCAATAAGCTAATTAATAAATAATTTTACTTTTGGCGTACTCACAAGTATCATAAGATAGATGTAGAATTGCAAATTGTAATCGAGTAACATCATCATTAAAAAGGGCTGTGAAGACTGTCAGTGTTTTTAAAGCCAAACTGTAATATACATCGCAGCCATGTGGGGTCAGTAGTGCAGCTGCAGACTTGCAGACTTGTTATGGTCTTCAATGGACTGTTTTGTTGAACTGAATATGTTTAAATGTGTTTGAGTTGGAGTGAATTGTAACAGCATGGACAGTTGTACTGGTCGTACCGTAGGAAGCAGGTTTAAAGGTCTCCCTGAAGAATAAGGCCTTGTGTGGTGACATTTAAGACAAAGTTAATAATTTATTCCTTATTACATGATGATTTAGGGGATGCACGTTTTAGTAAAATATTGGATGACTATAAACAGGAAGTCTTTAACCAAGAGGCTCTGAGAAGCTGCATTTTGACACAGTGTGATGAGGTTTAGCAGGTATAATGCTTACCAACGTTAGTATGAGGCTGATGGGAATGGTTGTTTGACTAGTAGCCTATTTGGTCAAAGAACAAATTACAATTATGACCTAATGAAGCGCTAGATGCAGAAGTCAGAGGATAATTATATTTATTGCAATTTGTCCTCTAGTAACCTAATATGTGCCAACTTTTCTGCCAATCCATCCAGTAGATGTGGAGACATTTCACTGGATATGTGAAAACACTGATCTGCAGGTGGTCACTAAAGTCACTGTGATTCATCCTCTTTGGGATTATACAAGTCTGAACAAAATTTCAGTTGGTCCTGTAGTTGTTGAGATATTTCAATCTGGACCACAAGAGGTGTATCAACCCACATCGCCATCCGCACAGCGCCATGCCACCAGTGTGGTTTTACTGAGGAACTTTTTCTACTGGCAGATTTTATGTGTAGAGCTTTTGGACAGAAGACAAAGTTTATTTTTGTATTGTAATGTGTTATGTAAGAAATGATGTTCTTGTTTAACAAATTTGTCACCTCTACAATTGTATTTTTAGTGTCTTTTGGCTTCATGTGGTCTTCTCAACACTTGTTTATTCATGACATAATACACAAAATAACTAGCAAACTAACTCCTGTTGTTACAACTACAACAGTTGTGGTGCTGTTTGTTGCCACTGTGCAGTGTGTGTGCGTGTTGTCAGAGGGCGGGCAGTAACAGGGGGCAGTAACAGGGGGCAGTAAGCAGCTGTGGATCAGATTTCAGCTGCTAAAACCGAAGCGGAGTGAACCATCCTGCAGCAGGGAGCAGCTTTTGCTTTTTACCACCACAGCTTACAACTGAGGCACCTACAGGAAGCTAAATATTGTAAAATATATTATACTTGCATGTAGAAGTAATGTCTTATAAAATCTGTCATGTTACAATGTTATTAATCTGCAGTGGAGTAACCTGGCAGCACCGACTCCCCTCCCCCCTGTTAAACCTGTGAATGGAACCTTCCAGCTCTTTATCCTTGGCTCTAAGAGGAGGCAGAGCCACAGTCAGTGCTGATCAGACCTGAGTGTGACACAGAGGCTGGTTCAAAACTGAGAAATAATACTGCTTTAAATCTTCTAGAAGGCACTTAAAAACCCTCCAGCAGCTCAATTTAGATCAATTATCAGAGCTGCAAGGAGCTGATTTGAGTTTTAGAGAGGTGAAGAATAGAAATTAGAGACACAGAGGAGGGCGTGACAGACAGCCGAGCAGGCAAGCTGCTGCTGCCAGGGGAGGAAGAGCAGGCTATGCACCAGCCAAAGCCAGAGGTCAAGAAAAAAATCTCAAGAATAGTGAAAAGGTAGACTCAGAGCGAGAGAGAGGTCATTTGTGATCTGAGTCTGAAAATAGAGACTAGCCTCTCTTTGTTGTTGTGTGGGCAACCGTGCGGGGAGGAGGATGTGAAGGAGAGCAGCAGGGAGGAAAGGGAGGCGACTGCAAGAAAGACAAGAAAATGCTCTCAGAGATGATATGCACGAAGAGCTGCCAGCAGCAGCCTGAGCAGGCAGGCGAAGTGGCACCGCAGAAGGACGCTGCCAGCCGCAGGAAGCGAGGATGGTCCAAGAGCTGCAGGGGGCGCCTGCAGGGGCGGAGGACAGGAGGGGGAGGGTGGCCCAAAGGGCGCAACCATCATCAACACCCTCAACGTCATCATCCTCGTAATCATCTCCGACACCTTCAGAGGCCGGTGATGTCCCTCCGTCCCATCAACGTTAAGGGGAACAGGGCGAGGGGGATGCGAGCACCCAAAAACACCAACCAGTTTCTGATGCATGAGAAGTACCAGATGCAGCACATGAGGTCAGACTCAGTGGGCAGTGACAGTGGCAGCTGCTCAGACAGTGACATGGAGCTCACTGACATGGACTCATACCTGGGCGTCCTGGAGAATGCCAGAGGAGCCCTCCTGGACAGTCCTAACCCACATGGCTCAACAACGCCACCCAGGCCAGTACTGGTACTGCATGAAAACCATCTGCATCTACAGGAGGACAGTTTACGTCTGCAGGAGGACAGCATGCAGTATTTCCCTTCAGAAGCCGATCTGATGCAGAGTCAAAATTTCATGCAGAGGGACTTTGTTGAGTTCTGTGACATCCTGACGCCCTGATGGGGGACTTTCAGGGAACTGACAGTCAAACCTCAGACTGAACGGGGGTCAGGTTTGTTCTGAACATCTCCATCTTATCAAGTCATTCAGCCTTCAGATTTTAAAAATCTGCCTTGCAGGGTGAGATCATTTCACCACTTTCCAGCAGTATTGAGTTTTTTAAAAAAGATAACTTTTTTAAATTCAAATGTCATTTTGTGTGATCTGCCTTATTCAGTCTTTTTTCAAGAGTCTGTGACTCTTCTGTTTAGGGAACAATAAGTCGAACCGCACTGAGAAAAAAGTGAAATACTTGATGGTATTTTTCTACATTTAAGAAGAAAAATTTAAACTGCAAGAATGTAAGATTAAATGACATCATTATGGCAGATGTTATGGTTTTTTTTACAGGTCATGTCTGGTCTTGTTAAGTGTGTCAGGGTGCTATAATGTGCTGCTTTCCTGTTGTTATTGTTGCACACAAAGGGAGATGGGCTGGGTGGTGGGAGTGAGCTCAAACAGCCAATCGGCATCGAGCTGGCTGGATTAGGCTGCAGATGGTTGATTGGCTGATGCAGAAATAACATTTTTATGTACAGAATAAAAAGAAAAATGGAAATAAATGTCTGATTGGTGTAATATGGACTGACTGGTTGTTTTTATGGATATAAATAAGTACTTTGAATATTTGAGTTTTTGAGTGTTTGAGTTCACAGGGCCAGTGTGTCACTGAGTCATCAGGGCAGTTCACAGTGAGAAAGAGTTAAACTATGTAAGAATAAATACTCAGTGATATTCAAATGCATCAGAGCAGGTCACATGACAATATGTGAGTGAAGCAGTAAGAACAAAGAAGAGCCATCAAGAAAAACATTAATTAAATATAATATTAAACATACAAGCACAGAAATAAGCATTTAAAAGTTTTTTGAGTTGGATGTTGCATAATTTAAAAGATGACGTTGCCTTTATTTTATTTTATTTTGCTATAAAACAACACACACATAACACACTTACCTTGATATACACAAAACATGAAAAAAGGAGTGAAGAAAACCAAATCAGATAAAATCCAACATTGACACACATATATATTTACACATAAATAAAACTTATATCCACGTTGATTGTGGACGTCCATCCAAAATCATGACACAGTAACAACAATGACTGCTGACGTCTGCTACAGTGACATGCAGATTTATTTATACTCACTTTAATATTATACTCATTATAGTACATAAACTAAGATGTTAATACACTCAACATCCTCTTTTTACTCTGAGTATTAATAAACCAAAGGCAGCTGGTCTCTAGTCCGCTGCTGAGCCATTTAGACGATCATACACATGCTCTGCTGCTGAAGACTTACAGTAACCCTATTAAAATGTTAAGCCAGTTTAATTATTTAAAACCTTCAACACCTATATTGATTATTTTATTATATTTGAGAACTGTAATGTAGGCCGTTACATTATCTTATACAATCTGTAAGCAGGCAGGTTCCTGCTTAGAAAGTCTGTGGTAATAGAAATTACATGTAGTCAGTTCTTACTGTATATGTAACATCTTCTTATAACTAGCACCACTATGTGTTTTATATTTCTATTAATACATTTTACACTCAGGCACTAAAGCCAGAAATGTAGCGATGTACTCTATGTTCCTGAATGCAGAACGGTTAAAGTGGATTACATAATGTGAAGTGGGCTGGTCACACCCACTCAGGACCGGCAGGGAAGTGTGTAAGCCTCTTTGTGTTTGTGTGTCATAAACTAATAACGGCTATAAAGGGTCAAAGTGAGACGAACAAGCAGGTTATGTTTTGATTTATAAGAAAGTTTAAGACAAGGAAAAGGAGAAAAAAAGAGTGTTTAAAGTTATCAGGCTGCACATAAAATAAAAAGGTTATAAATCCTTTATTTAAGCCTTTTTAGTCTGATTATTAGTCAGTGGCATAGACTTAATATAATACACTGCAGATACTGTTCTGCATTTAGACAATATTTACAGAAAATGCACTACACAATCAAATTATAGCTTTCTCCTCCTTTTGAACTACTGCATATAAGAAAATAAGCTTATTATGAACATTTAAATCTAAACAATACATGAATCTACCCTTTAATATACATAAATGTGTGATTTAGAGTTAGCTGAAACTCACCACATCACCATGAATGAGTCAGAATCTGAAATGACATTTACTGCTAATCTACTGAGCAGGCTAGATAGCTTTTAGCAGGACTAATTTAGTTTTATTTTTGGTCTCCATCAGGACTAAAGCTCCTGCCTCGAGTGAAATGAGATAAAACTGAATTAGCATGACGCTGGTTCATCAAAATTGATACGTTGCAACATTTCAAAGCTTAACTGGACACAGATCTGTTGCTTTAGTTGTTTCTGTGTAGAAGAGAGTGCAGTTTTGTTTGTCACTTACATTTTAACATGATTTTTGTTTCATACTTGAATTATACGTTTCTTGGCATAATAATTTCAAGCAGATTTTTTTTTAAATTACCCAATTTTGAACAAATAACTTTACTGTGTTGGGCTTTGTAAGATGATGTGGCCGTTGAGCTGGTTTCAGTTTAGTTTTCATCATATTTCAAACCAGATTAACACTGATTTACTTCACAGTGTTCAATAATACTTCAATTTGAAACTGTGAAGAGCTGTTAAAGGTTTAAAAGTAAGACCTCGAGTGGTATAACATGGTAAAAATTAGTTGTGGGCCCCTAACCGTTTGTTTAATTTGATTAAGCACAAAATAATTTATGAATATAAACCTTCGAACTCAGCGTGAAATTACATAATAAAGACATTTAAACTAAACTGTAATTTATAGTGCTTTGAGATTATACTACTCATTAATCAACAGTTCAAACTGGAAAGGAAATACACCCCATTTCCAAACTTATAATATGAGTTTTATGACCTTTTTAGAGTTTAACATGCCTTTTAAACACTGTTTCTAAACTTTACACATCCCATGATATTCTCTTATATGTGGTAACTTTTGTGTGGTTACGTGGTAAGCTGCCTTTAGGATGTTTAATTTGTCCACATCACCACAGTGAACTCAGACAACCTTGTGCAAATAATAAACCTAAATGTCAATATAGAGACCTGCCTCACTCTAATCGTCTGTGGTTAGCAGTAACTTTATGCCAGCAGCCAGTCTAACCTCTTCAGTGTGACCTTTGACCTGTAGATCAGTTGACCAGCCCAGTTGGCACAAAATGAGACTCTTATTGCAGTTTTGTTGACCCAGAATATAAACAAAAAGACACAGTCACACTGACCAAAAGTGTGTGTTTGTACTTTTTCTTATCTTATCAATGACAGACAAAGTTGTCAGTGAGTGTTTTGTCTCTACTGTTTCTACTGTGGTTCCTGTTTCTACTGTTTCTGCTGTTTTCATTGGTCAGCAGCAGCTTGCACTTTTAAGTCAGAGCTGTTATGCAATGCTGCGTCTGATTGGTCGGCCGACAGTCTCAAACAGGAAGAGAGAGTGAGCTGGCACACACACACACACACCAACGCACGCACACGTCCACACACGCTGAGCATGGCAGTAAAGTGGTGTGTGTGTCAGATTACAGAAAGTAGATCAGTAACCTGCTCACACTTCCTCTGCTAGCTATGCTAATGCTAATCTGCTGACCCACACAAGCACACTGGTGCATCTATACTTGTGAGGACACTCACTGACATAATCCATTTACTAACTCAAACGTTAATCTAAACCCTAAATCTAACCCTAAAAGCCTAAATCTTAACCCCAAAAACAGCTCTCTGAAGAGGTGAAGACCAGATAAAGTATCCTCACACAAAAATATCTTGACTTTCTAAAAGTGGCAAGAGCACACACACAGAGACACACTCATAGTAAAAAGTGTGAATTGTTGGTAAAGTGGGAGGATGCAAAACAAGTACAGACAGTTACAGTATGAACAAGTTAGAATAATCACTGACACACCCACTAACACACACACACACACACACACACACACACACACACACACACACACACACACACACACACACACACACACTCACTCATATGACCCAGTTGTTGAAATCTGAGACTCGCTGTTGTGTGTTTAAACTCTACTATTGTAGGTGTGAATCTTTAGATAGATAGATAGATAGATAGATAGATAGATAGATAGATAGATAGATAGATAGATAGATAGATAGATAGATAGATAGATAGATAGATAGATAGATAGATAGATTGATAGATAGATAAATAGATAGATAGATAGATAGATAGATAGATAGATAGATAGATAGATAGATAGATAGATAGATAGATAGATAGATAGATAGATAGATAGATAGATAGATAGATAGATAGATAGATAGATAGATAGATAGATAGATAGATAGATAGATAGATAGATAGATAGATAGATAGATTGACACACGTAACATCACATAGGGGCTTCAGCTGTGTTTTGCAAATAACACACCTAATTAGGACAGAAATATGTATATACACACACTACATGGCCAAAAGTATGGTAGTTAAACACATGACTGCAAAACCATGGGTATTAATCTGCTGCTACCAGCTTTACATTTTTTTATTTTCTGTTATTTTTTGGGGCATTTTATGTCTTCTGTAAATAGTGACAGTGTAGAGATGACAGGAAACAGGGGAAGAAGAAAGCTGCAACAATGGTCTCTAAGCCTCAAAATGCTTTATCAATGTATTGAGTAATTTATCATGTAACAAACATATTGAATATAATATAATAAAAATAATATGTATTTGAGTATATACTTAACTATACTGCAGAATAATGACTGAAAGGTCGCAGGTTACTGATTCATTACGCCTGCTTTTAGAAATCTTGGCATCTTGTTCGACTGTAATTTAAACTTTGAGCAGCACGTTACAAAACCTGCACAAACACGTTAAGAAGCATCACCAGAATTTGACTTTATAACTTTTAAAGATGCAGAAACCATGCTTACATGCTTTTATCTCATCACACCTGGATTACAGTAAAAACCTTTTTTAGATGCCTGAACAGAAAAAATGTAGAGCTGCTGCAGACTGCGCACAACTCAGCTGCGAGGCTTTTAACCAGAGTAAACAGGTTTGAACACATCGCTCCTGTTTTACTATCTTTAAACCTGTTTCCGCCACTTTTTCAAATTGATTTCAAGGTTCTTTTAATTACTTACAAGACACTAAACGATCTGACTCCCCATTATACCTCAGATCTTTTATCTCTGCTCGCATTTTGAGATCCTGGGGCCTTCAACCTGCTCCAGACTCTCAGATGAAGACTAAAGGGGGACAAATCTTTTGAAATCAGAGCCCCAAGACTCTGGAACAGCCTGCCTGAGGAAATAAAGCAGACTGAAACAGTGGATGCTTTTAAGTCTAAGATCAAAACCTACTTTTATTACACCGCCTTCACTGATTTCACCTGATTCTAGTTTTTATTGTTTTATGGGCGCTGGTATTTTAATTCTTATGTTGTTTTTCTAGTACTTTTTTCCTGTTATCACTTTGTTTATACAGTTTTTTTATGTGAAGCCCTTTGTATCATTTTTGTTTTGATAAGTGCTATATAAATAAATAAATACATCATTATTATTATTACAGAGCCTTTCCTTAACTAGCCTTAGTTTGTCTTCACTATCTACAATCTCTACTAACATCATAAAGTTGCAGAAGAAAAACACAAGCAGTCAAAGCTGACCAATCACATTCCCTGTTGCCGACACTTTAGCTAAAGGCAAACAGAGCAGGTCACATGATTACTAATCACTGGTTGTATGAGAGTCAAAAGACGTTTTGTATTGCACTCTAAGTGTGCAAATTAACTGGATGGTGATCAGAGGTTGAGGTCTTTTCTTGATATATTGGTAATGGACCTTGTCGAGCTAAACGAAAAACAGCCTGAGAGCTTCGAGGTGGTTGAACAGATTGAGGAAATTCCTCTTTCCAAGATTTGACCCACAATCAACCATGACTGGACTTGTCTTAACTTGTGACTTCGTTATCCTGCAGCTCACTTCTGTAAATCCTCTATTGTGTTTGTAATTGCTTTATTACATAATATCATCTATAATAAGAGGGACTCATTATAAGAGGACACAACATAGAAAGATTTATGTTTTCTTTTAATAATCCTTTCTTCTTATTATTGTTATAAGTACATCATCTTTATTACTGTTTTCTGGCATATTATTATTGGTAAGTGGTTGTAATGGTCATATTTATAACTGTTTTAAAACAACAATTACAAGTCATGTCACACACATTGATTCACTCTAACCTTAATAAAGTAGTCATTTTGAGGCATGCTTATTTGTTTTATTTAAGTAATTACTGAGTGCTCATTTTAACCCAAACCATGCTTTCACTAACCAAGTTGTGTTTGTGCCTAAACCTGAGCGATCAAGCTTTAACTGATTTGTGGCGGTATTGGAAGGAACTGATCATTACGTCATCCTGAGGCATCGGATCACAAAAACCTTGTGTGTGTGTGTCGCTCTGCATCCCGTTACAAACAACGAATCTTGTTGTTTAATTTGGAGGACATGTTGGCCCTTTTTTCCACTCGGAGAGGAACATTTTTCAGCCTGAAGCACAAAACAACTCAAAGTTGTTCAAAATCAGTTTGACACAAGCAGAAATTGATGGTAAAAACACTTCCAAGCCTATAGTTGTGTTAAGCATTCTTCACCTTCCAAAATGTTGGTACAGATCCAAAACTAACCTGACCGGAGGATAATTACACCTGATCAAGAATGCAGTTGACCTGAGGAGACTCAATCAGAGAAAGAGAGGAGCAACACGTCATTTTTACTACACTCTATTAAACTATACAAACACTTTCTTTGGGGTGTCTGTGACCTTTGTTGGATGTCATTACCCTCTTTTCTCTTTCTCCCCTTGTGTCCTGTCTGTCTGAACTATCAGCTATCCAATAAAGGTTAAAATCCCCACAAAAAAAAAGAAGAAGAAATCTCCTGTGGTGAAGCAGCAGCAGCAGCATGTAATTAGAGCTGACAACAGGTCTGCTGGGATCCTCTCTGGTGTTAGACATATTGTTTGGTATTACTCACTAAGACCATGTTTTTCACTGAAGAAATACTGACCAGTCAGAACGTATCTGCCACTTGATGATTCAAGGATTTTAACTTTTTTGTTTTGTTTTGACTCTTACAAACCTCCCAAGAAATCAATAAACAGACAGCAGCAGGTAAAAAAAGTAAAAGAGAGCACATCACACCTGTTTTAGCTTCGTTACACTGACTTCCTTTCTCTCTAGTTTACAAGACCCTAAATGGTTTTATACTCTCTCTATATATAAACTTAACAATGAAGTATTCACATAATTTACTTAAGTAAAAGTAGAAACAATGTAGTATAAAAAGTAGTATAGTAGTATAAAAAGTACTGCATTACAGGTAAAAGTCCTGAATTTAAAATGTTAGTTTATTAAAAGTATGTGTTATATTACACAGATATTACAAGAGTATATTATATTATTTGTTTGTTTGTTTGTTTGTTTGTTTTATCACAAATTAATACATGTAAGAGCATTTTAATGTTATAGTTCATCAATGTGGAGCCAATTTTAGATACTTAGATTAATAGTCATATCTTTTTAAAATGATAATAATATTACACTTTATATTATATATAATTAATATTTTACACAAAGTGCAGTTAGAATGTTAAAAAATCATTATTTAATGTAAAAAGTGCAATATTCCCTTCTGACATGTATAAGTAAAGAAAGTAGCATATAATGTAGAGTACTTAAAATGTGTACGTAACAACATACTTTAGTAAATGTGGATGCAACATTTGATGTACCTTTAATATGTTTATGCAATCTACGTGAAGTACCTTGAGCTGCTTGTGGACTGAATATCATTTGGACCTTGTGTTGTGTTGAAGTCTGTTTACTCATTAATTTGTGTTTCTTCTGACTTTAACCTGAACCCAGCCGTACCTGTGACCCCAATCAGTTATCTCTGCAACACCTAATATCTAATATAACCTAAACCCTGAGCCAAATAAGCCTGATAACTTATAAACAAATGGACTCTAATGTTCATCCCTTTTGAGACAGATAGAAATCATGAGTTTTTCTATGACTGGAAAGACAAGTTGTGATCATACCTACTGTTCACTCAAGGATCACATGACATGAAAAACCTAAAGATAACAGACACAAACAAATATGATGAATTACTGTCACGTTTCAGAACATCTGCAGTGAAACCACATCGAAATGGAGCATAATGGATTGTTTCAGGACTCCCAACCAATCAGAGAGTAAACCCAGTCTTTATGGTTCTGTGCACAACCAGAAACCCTGGAAGAATCCTTGGCTACCTCTCTGTGTGTGTGTGTGTGTGTGTGTGTGTGTGTGTGTGTGTGTGTGTGTGTGTGTGTGTGTGTGTGTGTGTGTGTGTGTGTGTGATCGGGGAGGTTGTGTGTGTGTGTGTGTGTGTGTGTGTGTGTGTGTGTGTGTGTGTGTTATGAATAGATGAAGTGAAGGAGGGAGGAGCAGGAGGAGTGGACAGAGTTGGATGCTAAAACTCAGCTTGGAGTGGAAAAGTACAGCTCGTCTGCTCCGGAGGCGGAGACTCACTGTGTTAAGTAATCAAAGCAACCAATCAGAGGGCAGAAAAACACATTGATTGACAGCAATGCTCAGCAGCATGACAAACCATCAGTGAGGCTCCAGCTCTCAACTCTGTTTTCATATCAACTTAAGTTTTATGAATGTGATAAGAAGCTCCAGGCTTTTGATAAAAGATCAAAACACAGGTTTGCAGTTTATCAAGTGTGTCCAAAAACAATAGTCAGGTGTCCGTGAACTCTGAAAGAGGTTTTCCCTCGCTGTAATCATTCCTCCTGTTCATACTGACTATTAAAAGATTTCCTTGAAATGTGCTTTCAATGGAAGTGATGAAGGCCAAACCTCACAGTGAGTCCCCACAGTCATTTAAAAGTAGATGTGAAGCTTATATGAGGCTTCAGCAGTCTGAGTTAGTCATATCAAATGTATCTCTGCCACATTTACAGTCTTTTTAGCATCAAATTCCCCCTTTGTGTTTCCCTGTTGAGCTGTGGTGGAAGTATAGTAACAAAAAGACGTAACATTGAAAGATATCTACTTGATTTGACTCATTTGGATGACTGAGGCTTCATATCAGCTTCAGATAAACTTTTAAATACCTGTTTTAGCACAGAAGGAGGACTCTGGATTTTGGCCCCCATCTCTTACATTGTAAACATTATGAAGAGATCTTCTAATGGTCAGTATGAACAGGAGGAATGATTAAAACAAGAAAAACATGTGTCAGTGTTAGTTTAGGCTCCTGATGTGAACCCGTCCTTTAAAATGTTGGAACCAACTGACCTAAACTGCAATGACACTGAAGCAAATTTGCAAATACAGAAACAAGTTAATATGACATTTCTACAGGCAGATCTGTAGACGCCTGAACTATTGACTGATGGGTTTTTTTGTCATTCAGTAACTAGTACTTGAACGTACGTTGTTCACACATTTCTGGTGTTTTTTTTATTCTTCTAATGATGAAAATCAGTGTAAACTAATTTAAGTGTTTCCTAAATTCCTCCTCCAAACAGTCCAATAATCCAACCATAGTTTAGCAACCATAAATAGGGGTTGAAGTGGACTATACAGAGCTGTAGCAGGAGGGATGCTCTGTATACAAAGACTTTTGGAGGGGTGGGGGGTCTTTACGAAGCAAATAACACGAGCACAATAGTGTGAGGAATGGGTTAAACAGTGTGTCTGCCCTTAAGTAAGCTGGTAACGTTAGCATGCCCAGCTAATTAGCTTACCTCCTACAGCAGTAACCTAGCTTAAAGACCAAGACTTAGCATGTGGGTAACTGCATTAGGGGGTGAGGGGGTTAGAAAAATCACTGGACGGAGCGTAGCAGTGAGTTTGGGCCAGTGTAATCTGCTCTGCCCTGATCTTCATTTGATTTTGGACTTTAGAGATACACTCCTCTCTTCTCCTCAAACCCTTTTCTATAGTTTTAAAGTGACAGTAGGCCCACAGCATACATTTAATCTGTTATAGGTCACTGTATATTATTATCATACTTAACTAGCCTACAATACATGAAGAATGAGTGAAGATGTTTACGTCTTGCCTCGGGCCTGTTAGCTTTAGCCTTTGTCTTTTTATCATCATTACACAGCGCTGAAAGTGCATGATATCATATAGCTACATAGCATTCAAATGTATTATAGATGCATATTTTATTTAACATCAAACAGTCAACTACAGGTGGGGTTTTCAACTGTTGAAGGAGCTCTGTGGAGTTTTCTCATAAACACAAGGGTTTTGTTAACATTCAGTGTTAAGATGAGATAAGATAAGATATTCCTTTATTAGTTCCACATTGGGGAAATTTAAATTATTGCAGCATCAAGTGGATAGCAAAAACTAGAACTAGAGCATCAATAGAAAGAATAAAGAACAATAAATAATAAGTAAGTACACACTCAATAAAACAAACAAACAATAGTAGTAAAAAATATGGTAAAACAATTAGTAACATTATGTACAAAACTAATATTGGTGTCGAATGATAAGTAATTATTAACCAAAATGTTTTGTGTGTATCTTTGAGGTTAAACCAATGTGTTAAATCTCATAAAACATTTGCAAATAAGATGATTTTTCTTAAACTTTGGTGGGACCCATTTAAATAAACATTAATCTTTAATGCCATCACAGGTCAAAAACTCCATCGAGTACCTTTAATGTAAAAAAAAAAAAAAAGTGGCCATCAGATTGAAGAAATGCCCCTTAAACCCCCCTGCACCTGCACGTTTTCCGACAGCGGATAAGACAGTGCTGCATAAGGCCATTTCTGTAGCTTTCTGAAATGGACAAGCTGACATTCACACCCGCTTCTCGCAGTGATTTCTCAGAAGTGTTGAGATGAGAAAGAAGTCAGAGTTTGAACTTCTCTCTCTGGCTTTCAATTTTGATTCAAGACACAACTATTCTATCACTTTTCATCTGAATAGCGAAGTACGACTCTAATTGCCTTCCAGAGGAGACTGTCTGAAAATATGATGATGATGGAATTTTCTGCAAAGACCCACTCCTACTGTGCCTATAATTGACTCTGACCCTGCTCACTGCTCATGTCTAAACCTAGCCAACTTAACCAACTAAGGCAGCGAGTACTGGCCAATTAGAGGCAGAGTAGGTTGAGTCATGCTGTTTCCTCCCTAGGACAAAAAACAGTTGGCTTGTCACTTTCTGTTTTAGTGAAGCCCTTCGGAGCAACAATAGACCCATTTGATTTCTGATGAAGTTGGAGAACATGTCATACGTACATGTTCAGATTGGTGGAATCAAGATTAATTTACTGCCACAGCAAAATGAAAGGTCACTGGCTAAAAAAAACAGAGAAGTTGCTTTTATTCACTTCTGTTTGAAGTCAAGGGCCCATTGTTTCAGAAATTACCTTAAATTTCTTTGGTAAAACTCTGACTCTGTTATCGTCATAAACTGAAACCAAAACAGAAAGCTTGACGGGTGTATAAAGGTAAATTAAGTTGTTTTGTATCCATGTGGTTACGTCAAATTTGAAGGGGTTAAAATATGAAAATAAATATATTAATAACTTGCACACATTCTTTTTTTTGTGGACCCAGTATTACATTTCTGCTTTTAATCCATTTTGAGAGAATATATTAGAGGATTATGGCAAAAATGTCTAAGTGGTGTAACCATAAAAACTTTGTACCAAATAATCAAACTTGCTTAAAAACAGTAAATTCTCAATAAAACACCATATCAGCTAGTTTGGCATGATCTTACATTATACATTATTACATTTAATCTTGAGAATTATGTCAATCAGGAACCATTTCATTTGTTTTAAAATAAAGTAATTATTTGTATAAATCCACTTAAATACACTGTAGGTGGATTAAATATTTAATATTTATCATTCTTTTGTGGTTACACCATTTGACAATTTCAGGAGCATTCAGTCTTTGGTTTGATCTCATTTCAAATGACTTGAAAAAAAAAATACAAAATGTACATTTTAACAAACCTGATGCTGCTTTTAAGAGAGTTTTATTAAGATATTTTTGAATTGCTCATCTTGTCAACCCGTATTTTTCACTGACCCATAAACAATAACCAAGAGGGTGAGGGGCTCACAGAAGAGTCAACTTAGAGTCAACCGGATTCTTAAGTGCATTTAGTCAATTTTATTTATATAGCACCAAATCATAACAGGTATCTCAGTGCACTTTCACATAGAGCAGGTCCAGATTGTCCTCTTTAGTTTACAGACCCAATATTCCCCCATGAAGAAGCACTTGGTGACAGCAGCAAGGGAGGAAACCTCAGTCATAGCCGGGCTGTAAGGGAGCGGCCATCTGCCTCAACCAGTTAGGCTTCACTATGATGTATTTCCTGGAAAATGTCTTTTAAATAGTTTAAATAGTCAAATACCGTGTAATTACAATATTTGTTTTACTTCTTATTACTTAGACTTAACTTGACGTCACAGTTTACAATCGGCAGCGTCATCGGCCTCAAGATATCTATTAAGACGTATAAAAATAGTCTGATTGTGGTATTTTGTTACCACGTTAAAATCCTTAAAATTACATCAACCCATTTTCCCTTCATTAAAAAATCCAAAATGGATAAACATGCAAATGTATTTTACTGCTGGACACATAATGTTTCCTACTTCAATGAAAAGTCTCAGTATTTGTGAACGTGAAGCTTCAATTTTCCACATTGAATAATGGAGCAGGATTGGTTTCCAAACTAGTTGTCATGTCACAAATCATCATTTTTAAGGACTGGCCCTAAAAATCAGATTTTCAGCGAGCACAGAGAAACTTTCCACTTTTAGCAGATGAATGTGAAAAACAGCCTTTTAGTGTCAAACTTTGATCAAACATCCAACTGTAAGAACAAGAATAAACATATTTTTGAGCATAAGGAGGACTTTGAGTAAAGTTCCTGTACAGTTCACCTGTCTTTGTTCCGATTAACCAAATGAGATGTTTTATTCATCAGGTGTCGTGAGATGTAATTTGATACTTTAAACTGCGCCAGGTTAGCTGTTCCTCCCAGTCTCTCCAGTCTTAATGCTAAGCTACGCTAACAGAAGAAGAGCACACACACAATCCTTACTCACAGATCTGAATGTGGTTTAGTTTTTTGGCACATTTTTTTAAATAATAAACCAGCCTCCAGGCTTCAACATGTCGGCCCTTGTTTTCACATACAGTCTGTGTGAGCCTGACCAGTATGTGATCTGCTTCCTGCTGCTCCACTGACCTGGCAGCTCGTACTACAAACACACACATGCACACAGAGAAAAGCTCTATTCAAGAAGAGAGAGAGAGAGAGAGAGAGAGAGAGAGAGAGAGAGAGAGAGAGAGAGAGAGAGAGAGAGAGAGAGAGAGAGAGAGAGAGAGAGAGAGAGAGGTGGTGGTGGGTGTATGTGTGTGTGTGTGTGGAGGTAGAGGGGGGGGTGGGTTGTTATTCTGGTAGCATGAACTCAGTCTTTCTCCCCCACCACCACCTCCACCTCTTCCTCCTGCTCTCTTTCAGCAGTGTGGTGAATGTTTCACAGGACTGACAATCTCCTCGAGGTACACACTCACACATTCCTCTGTCTGTGTGCTATTAGCCCAGAAAGAGAGAAGAGAGAGAGAGAGAGAGAGAGAGAGAGAGAGAGAGAGAGAGAGAGAGAGAGAGAGAGAGAGAGAGAGAGAGAGAGAGAGAGAGAGAGAGAGTGGCTCAGACTGAAAGATTCATGTTGGGATTGGAAATGTCTACTGTTGTATCATAGACGAGAGAGCGAGTACTCGGCTCTGATTGGTGGGTTTTTGTTTGTATTATTTCATCTGTTTTCTAAATGAACCTCGGTATGTGTGTCAGAGCTCCTCCTGCTGGTTCCCGAGCTTCACAAAAAAAAGAGCCTGACAACACACATACACAAAGAGGCAGGAGGACGACGACGTGACATATGAATAATGGGTTATGAAATCCACCAAAGTCTGCTGAAGTAAGCCACCTAATGTGAGATACGATTGCTTCAGCGCTTGTGTATTTTGTTCACTATACTTTACTTTCATATCACTTTTCCACAAACTAAAACACAAGAGAAGGAATGCATGAAAAAAACCATACTTATTAACTCCAAACATACCAAAGTTAGATTTGACATATTTTCACTTCTCTTTCTAATCTTTAAATGTGGCTCATTTTAGCTTTTTATTTTACTGACACTGTAATTTTATTCATTGTTTGTTCTTGTTGTTTTCAAGTGAAAGACAAGCGATCGCTCTGTGGAAGCTAATGGAGATCCAAATAAAGAATAAAGAAACAGCAGAGCATTCATTCATTACTCAACTTACAGTATTAAAACTAAAGTGTAGAAATACTCTGCTGACTAATACACCGCTACAAGTCCGACACTCAAGTCGAGACCAACGAGCCTTGAGTCAAATCCCCCCTAAAAACAAAGTATATATGTTGTTTTTATACCATCACTTAAACATTGTGTGCTTTAGGGTAGATATGAGTGATTGATTTTAAGTCTAAAAAATGTCATGACAAGTCAAGTCTAATACATGTGACTCTCATGCACTAGGCTATCTACACTCTGGTACACACTATCTACACTGTGGTGAACACTGTTTCCACTCTGACATGCACTGTTTACAGGAAGCAACACACACACACTAAGGTATTATATACATTACAACACCATAGTTAATAAATTCACTACATGAATACAAAAGGGACATTGAGTTTTGGGCGGTGTGTAAAGCGTCTTGTGTGGGAAGATAACTGTGAGCAGTATGAAAATGAAGTTAGTGCACATGTTGCAAAGGCTCATGAGATATGATGCAAATGTAGACTTTATTTTATTATTTATTTGCATATATTTATAATAAAATGCATTTATTTGACCTCCTCCATCACTTTGACCCAGAAACATATTTTAAGTTTATCAATATTAATATCACTATCATCTTTCTACACCAAATATTCAGTGTGTGATGAGCTCTTCTAAAATGTGGCTGCTGCCATCAAACTTTATTTTTGAGAAAAAGGGGCTACAAAGATAATCATTCATATTCAGCCATTTTTCACATAGATTTAAACAAATGTATTAAGCCTCAGTCTTCTCAGCTGTATCTCTAAAAGTTGAGCAATGTCTTCCTCACGTTGATTATCTAGCTTATCATCATCCTCCTCTACTGTTAACCACAATCTGTCTCTGCTGCCAATAAACTTTATTCAGCCTTGTCAATACACAGCAGGGGGAAATTTTACGAAAAGCTTATCATATGAATGATAAGCTTTTCGTACACACTTATCATGCACTATCATATGAATTTTGTATTAATGCTGACTTTATATTGAAGCTGAGACTTTGTTTATTCAGAAACGCATTAAAAAAAAACCCAGAAAACAGGCAAAAATAAACTTTTTCATGATAAAAATGTGTTTTTGTGTTTTTACAAGAGCGGACAGCTGCGATATCAGACTCATTGTGAAGGAGCAGGTCACACATTAAGTTTAATTTTTACAGCTGTGATTAAAAGAACAAAGATATGAAATGTAAACACAAGCGGAGGGGGTGTGTAGGACTCATCTCGCAAGTACTTCATGTATAGTGTGTGTGTGTGTGTGTGTGTGTGTGTGTCCAAAACACACACACCCACACACACACACACACACACACACACACACACACACACACACACACACACACACACACACACACACACACACACACACACACACACACAGAGGCAAGTGAAACCGGAAACCTCAGCGTCTGATTGGCTGTCTTAGACACCAGACCTGAAACCTGCCTGGTTTCTCAACTTCCTTCAACACAAGACTTTCTTTCTTTTCTCGTCCATCTTCGCCTCCCTCTGAACAGAAAAATAAATAAAAAATGCAGCAGCAGCCTGTTCAGTCTCAACATGAACACTTCTCCAGCGCAAATAAACTTAATAAACAAAAAATCAGAGTTGAGAGTTTTTGAATGGCTGGATAGAGATCACTCATTAAATATATGAAATATGCAGAAACTGACATAAACAGTACAAAAAGCTAAATTTACAGTCGATCTGATGAATGTGGATTTAATGCATTACACCCAAAAGAGAAGATTTAGACACTGCAACCTATGTATAAAGCCATTATTTATATTTATGTACAATTGTTGATTATTCCAGCTGTTTGGTGACAATGAATTATGGTTAACTAAGGACATTTTTATCATTTGAAACAACTGATTACAGACATGTTTCAGTGTGAAATTAGATTTTTATGGACTGTTTGGAACTGACCTTGTTGAGGTGGAAAAACTCACAGAGACACTGATAAAGAAACGCCTGGCTAGGTCACACACACACACACACACACACACACACACACACACACACACACACACACACACACACACACACACACACACACACACACACACACACACACACACACACACACACACACACACACACACACACACACACACACACACTGTACAAGCACCCTAATGGAAATAATACAGTATATTCCCTCCTCTAACTCAAACTTTATAGATAGCAACCGCAAACACCTCCGCTATCAGCTGACACACAAAAAACATGTTTCTCTACACCTGTGAGGACCCTGACTGACACACATTAATCCACTCTCCAGCCCTAAATTTAACATAATCCTTTGTTTAATATAAACCTCCAAACCAGAGCTCAACAATCAAATAACTCTTCTATAGAAGTGAGGACCGGACAAAATGTCCCCATTCTCTAAAAAACTCAACATTGTCCTCAACGTTCAAAATACTTCTAATTTTCCATAAGAGGTATTTACTTCACAAAAAATGTCCTCACTTTTCAAAACTGCCTTCAGATCTGAGGGTCTCACAAAGAGAAAAAAACCCATAGACCTACACACACACACACACACACACAGGTTTGTTTAAGTCACTTTTGGGGTATTTACATAGACTTACATTAATTTCCTGGAGACTTACAATAACCCTAACCTTTCACCACTGACCCAAAAGTCAGCTTTTTACCAATTTGTGTCACAGCTTTTGTCCCCAGTTGAACAAGTTCTCCTCAATCAACTGGTCTTAAATCCAGTTTGTGTCCCTGAAAGTGACATAAGCCACACACACACACTCTCTCTCTCTCACACTCACACACACACACACATTGACTTTTGTACTTCTATACTTGTGAGGACCATTATTTACATAATGCAGTCCCTAGCTCGTAACTCTGACCCTCACAGTTTAACATCTAACCCGTACCTTAAACTGAACCTAAATCCAGCCTGAACCAAGTCTTAATCCTAAAGGTTACCAAAACCAGCCAACATGTCCTCACCACTATGGTGTCAAACTAAGATTCATCCTCACTAAAACAGAAATACATGCTCACTAACACACACATTTATATAGCTATCCTAGTGAGGACATTCATTGATATAATTCATTTTTACCCTTAATCCTAACTTTGACCATCACAACTAAATTCCTAACCTGAACCCTGAACTGAACCTAAACCCAGTTCTAACAATCACCCAAAACAAAGTCTGAAGCCTCAAGCAGCCCTTTGAAGGCCAAAATGTCCTCACTACTACAGTATAAAACTCACATTGGCCATACAAGTATACACACACACACACAGTAGTTCCTGGTTTTGTCTCGTGAGTCTCAGTTTATCTTCATGTCAAACTGGAGTTCACTGAAGTTATTTTCCTGTTCAGTTTTTCCAATGACAGATAATCTCAGTCAGTCCTGACACACAAAGTCAAAGCTACACAATTATGTCATATCAAAATTATTTGTCTTTACACATTTTGACTTACTATTGAGTCATATTCTGAGACACTATCGAGTTTCAAATGTAACACTCTTACATTCACATTTCATGTGTTTATCTTTGAGTTGAGAGTGAACTTCCTCGGAGTTGAGCAGAGGTGAAGTTGTTGACTGGTTTAAGATCAACGTCCGTTTGGAGAAACGACAGAAACTGTAAACACTCTGGCTCCTCCTGCTGGTCGATCGGTGTCATTTTAAAAAAACTGGTTTAAAGGAAATTTGGTGAAGATCTGAGCAGAAGGACTGAAGAGAATGAAAGACAGAAGAAGAAGAAAAGAGTATTTTACTGTTTCATTTATTTAAGACTTGTAATTCATCTGGATATTAATGAAGAAATAAATAAGAAAAAATGTCTGTTTCCCTTTAATTAAAGAGGAATTCAACATGACTGAAACTGCACATTTACATATTTATTTATATTTCAGATGAAGCCACATGATGCCACACTGTCACTTTCAATGCAGTGAAATATTTTTTATTTTTTTAACACTTATTCAGCATCCAGGTACTGAACAAGTGTACCACAAATTACTTAATTGAAAAATAAACGACATATTAAGAGATTTTCTGCAGAGATTCAGGTTATTTAAAGGGTAAAAAGTCTTACTGATAGTGTTTCATTTTACCTTAATTTACAATTACAGCTAAAAATGTTAGTGTGACTTTATCTACATTAGCTCCAATCTCAAGAGTCAATTAATGGATATATTAATAGTTTATAGTACAATTACGATTTATTAATGGATTATCTGCAAACTGCAGGAGGTTTAGAAATGGAAGAGAGGCGTCTTTAAAAAAATGTGCTAAATGTGATTGTTAAACACAAACTGTAAATGTTAAAGTAGAAACACTGTGTCTGAGTCTTGAGACACAGCACTGCTGTCATCTTGGCCAGGGCTCCTTTGGGAAAGAGATCTTTTAATCTAAATGGGATTCACTCGGTTAAATAGATGTTTAAATATAGAGGACAAATGAAATGTGACAGGCGGACACATCAGTAAATGGAATACACAAAAAGTTAAATTTTAAAGCCATTTTATTATTTAAATTTCTTCTGGAGAGGAATATGTGTTTAAAATGATGCTGGAGACATGCAGAATATGTCTGATTAAAAGGTGCAGCCATCCAAAAACATGGACTTAAATGAAGAGCTGGAACATCATGATGCCCAGTACACATGATACTGTGAGACAGAGTGACATAAAGACAGAGTCTGACAACCATAAGGTGAGATCTCATCACATTAAGACACTCAGGAAGGCAGAATGAACCCTGGTTTTATATAAAAGTCATGACGATAACCTTACAGCAGGTCAGATCTGTAACTTCCAACTTATTCTGACAACTAGAAGCACTGTAATACCTTTCTTATTAAATCCTTTTTGAAATGCATGAAATGAAATGAGCCAAATTTAAGTAGTTGAGGACACTCCTCAGATCAGTCTATTAAAAGGATTTTTCCCTCGTGATGTGGGACAGAAGAGTCTCGACATCTACATCATCGTATGTTTCCTCCCAGTCAGACATTATAAAACAGGCAGCAGAAATATTAAGTTATCGATGGATTCAATGTGAGAAGAGGCTGAGTATCGCTCATGATCACAATAATGATGGTTATTAAAGTTTTAAAGGATAAGATTTTCTATATTTTTCTTATTATTAACAAATCTTATGAATTGATCTGTATTGTGTGTGTATTCAAACCTGACATATCTTATTTTTCTGTGCTGCAGACTTCTGTTGTTGTCCAGAAAACTATTTAAAACATCAATGAGCCACACTATTTTGTTCTCTGTGACTATCCATTCAACCGGATTGCTTTTACATTAGTTTGAATACACTAATTGGCTCTTATCATGAGATTTGGTGACAATAAGAAAAATAGAGAAACAGCCTCATCCTTTAAAATCCACCGTAGTTGCAGCCTGTGACAGAACAGAAAACACTCTTCCTTCCTTTGTATCATTACTCACTTTTCTGGCCGCTGTGACATCACTCCCTCTGCGAAGCAGCTGATAAATGTCACTGAGCAGCGCGTCTCCTCCTGTAAACGTCCCGTCACGTCTGACTAAACCTGTTTAATGAAACTGATGTCCGAATGACAAAAATCCACCTGAAGGCAGAAATGTTACAAAAGTCTAAAACAGGTTTTTCTTTATCGTGTGAATCCTTCCTGTTGTTCTCTGTCCGTCTCCTCTGGAGCACTGTTCTCCTTCTCTGTCTCCTTCTTCTTCCTCTCCTCTTCCTTTTCCTCCTCCTCTATCCTCTTCTGCTCCTTCTCCAGCTCCTCTTGTTCTTCGGCATCGGCTTTCTTCAGTTTGTCCACCACGTCGTCGGGGATGTCCACCTCCATCAGGTTCTCCATGCCCTGCTCCGGCTCGTCTCCTATCAGCACCTGCAAGGAGAGAAGGACGAGACGGAGGGATCAGACTACGTCCTGACAAACACAGCAGACATTTTGACTTTATAGTATAAAAATGTGTTTTATTGTTCATTATATGATGATTTAAGAGCTGCACTTTCTAGTAAATTAATTGTGATTCATTTCTGATGATTTCTTCTGGATGATGATTAAAAAAACTGGAGTTGTGTTTTAGGAAGTGAACATTTATTGTGGCAGATTACATTTGTAGAGCTTTTTGTTTTTGTGATGTAATGTTTTATTTGACGAAGTTATGCTCTTGTCTGACTAATGTTTCATCTCCTTTTTTGATTACAGGGACTGTAAACGTGTACATGCATAATAACTAACTAACTAACTACAGTGATCAAACACATATCGATCCAAAAACTTAAAAAATGTTGTTTTTTTTGGTTGTTGTTTTTTTTTTTACAAATGCTGTTTAAATGATTTACTTATAGTAATCAAGAAGTCCTCTTATAGTGCTCATTTTAGAAAAAAAATTAAAACTACAGTAATTAGGAGCGCCCTTGTGGTCGGGTTAGGGGACATATGCTACAGGTCATACTCCTCTCTCTCTCTCCCTGTTTCCTGTTGGCATCGCTGCCAGTTACTATCTAAATAAAGATAAAAGGCAAAAATAAATCTATTAAAAAAATTTAAAAAACTACAGTCATTATTTTTTATTTTTTTATTTTACTCCCATTATACACATATGATATGTAATTATTGGCTGCAGCACCATTATTGCCTCTTGGTAACCTGTCTGCTTCCAGCTAGTAATCTGAGGCTGCTGCATTGAAATCATGACGGGAAAAAGAAAGTTATTTTCTCTTAATGTAAAACGTAGTCTCCTCAAAGCTTATTAAGTGTTTGAAAACAGCTGTACTGTATTTTCAAACAGTCAATAAAATTCATTAAGTCATTCATTAAGACATTAAGCTTCAATGTTTATGAACTATGTGCTTCTCTCTCTCTCCTATTCTTGCTCTCTCTCCCCCCTACCCCAACCGGTCGAGGCAGATGGCCGCCCACTTTGAGCCTGGTTCTGCCTGAGGTTTCTTCCTGTTAAAAGGGAGTTTTTTCTTGCCATTGTCGCTAAGTGCTGCTCATGTGGGAATGTTGGGTCTCTTTAAAATTAAAACCTGAAGAGTTCGGTTTAGAACCTGCTCTATGTGTAAAGCGCCTTGAGATAACTTTGTTGTGATTTGGCGCTATACAAATAAAGATTGATTGATTGATTGATAGTGAAGCAGTTCATTTCATCCATCCATCCATCCATCCATTGTCTGCTGCTTATCTGGGGCTGGGTCGTGGTGGCATTAGGCTAAGCAGTGTAACCCAAACATCCTTTTCCCCAGTAACGCTCGTTAGCTCCTCCTGGGGGATCCCGAGGCGTTCCCAGCCCAGGAGACATATATATATATATAAACCCCCACAGTGTACTTGGGTCTACCCAGGGGTCTCCTCCCAGTTGGACGTGCCTAGAAAACCTCTAAAGGGTTCTAAAGGAGTATGTTCATGTAATAAAAATATTTAGAAATCTGTTATATTAATCTATGTATGATATATATATAGTGATCAATTTAACCCGGCCAGACTTAATCACTATTATAAATAACTTCAATTAATTTAATGAACAGTGACTCTTAAGTGTAGCAGTGAGCCAGCATGAAAAACACCTGGACCCTAAATCTGAGGAGTCTAACTGGAATTCAGTCATTGTCAAAAATGTCACAAGAGCTGCAATGATTACATTCATTATTAATTAACCTGCAGATTATTTTCCCACTTCATTGTTTTATCTAAGAAAAGGTCAATAATCCTGACAAAATATTTAGTTTACAAAGACATAAAATATAAAATCTTCACATTGGAGAAGCTGCAACCTGACAGTGTTGGGAACGACCTTATGAGATTCACAGTCTAGTTTCAGAAGCTGGATCCTTCCTACCTGGACCAGTTTCTCACAGGCTGCTCCAACATGGACGTCTTTCTCCCAGAGGTGGAACTCTCTCAGGATCGGATACGCGTTCCTGTCTTTCAGCGTCTGCCGGCCAGATTTGGTCGCTGTCAGCTACACAAGAGAGACAAGCAGGGAAGAGTTCAGCATAGAAAAGTGTGTCCGTAAGTCTGTAAATGTGTATTTGTTTCTCAGTGTTTGATGTTTTTTTTTGTACCAGAAAAAGTGTTTCCAGCAGCATCTTTCTGATGTCGGGGTCTTCTTCTCTCTTCTTGTCCTCTGGGAGGTACTGCAGGTCCACGGGCAAACCTGAACATCACATTAACCCATTAACAATTAACCTTTAACATGAACTGTTAATGCATAAAATTAAAAGTTTATCTACAGAAGAAGATGAGCAGGTTTGTAAAGAGATTCACGGCCATGCAAGACGGCTCTAAATGAAGCATGTTTCACTACACAGATGATACAACTTCTTCTGCTTTAACATCTAATATATTTATGTAGCTACTAGTCAGTTAGATATGAAGGTTTTCTCTTGCTGTGGTTTAATTGACAATAAAAAGCCTGCTCATCATTCACTTTAGCACTTTTAAAAAAAAGAATAACTCAAGTTTGTTACGTACTGCATTTTCATAAAGATGGAGGACTCATGAAAGACATAAAAAGGAATAGCCAAAAGATTATATTTTGTTTTCTTTCTCAATCAATACTTATTACTCACTATTGTATTTTGTTGCTTTTATGTTAAATAATGTTTCAGTTTCTGCTGATGTGACTACATATTAAAAACAAAACAAAAAATATTCTACTGAAGCCTGAAGTCTGTTTTATGAAGTATTATGTAATTGTGACACCTCGGGTAGAATAATAAAAGTTCAGGTAATGTGAGAGCAACACCAATCAAACTTTTGACAAAATTTGAGTTTATCTATTACAGGTTTGTCAGGTCTGGGAGAGGGAGTTTCCATCAATTTATATTTATGACTGTATATTTGCATGTTTTTATTGTGAGACGTGCAGATTGTCTCTGCATCTGGTTTACTGTTC
>NC_084972.1:28494796-28497296 GCF_963691925.1 Scomber scombrus | reverse complement strand
CAACCTTCTGTAAGTGTTGAACGTCACTCACACGATAAAAGTTTGTCGTACATGAGAGAGATGATAACCCTCCGGTCGTCCACTGACTCTTGGACCGTGATCTTTGACCCCTTCACAGCCTGTCCTGTGAACGCTGTGGTGTTCACAGACTTGTAGATGTTGTCTGCTGTCAGATATTCATTCAGTCTTTCGTCCCATGTCCTCACTTATCTCTGATCTACTGTTCCTCACATTATCACAGCTGGTAAAAGATGAGGCAGAAATGCTAAACATCCATCATTTTTAAGGCCGCAGCAGATTAATAGTGAAGCAGAAGTGAAGCAGCTCATACCTGCTGGAGTCAGGAGGTGAAAAAAATTGTATTCTTTCATTAAAAATGGTAACAGTAAGAATTCATGGAAGAAAAACATGTTTCCATTTGACTAGTATTACGCAGCCATAATATTACGATTCAGTCACTTAAAAAAAAAAAAAAACCCATCAAACTTTTGTCCTTATCGCCCCGCCCTATTTCATGTATCAGTCTGCCAAATTCTGCATAAAAGTAAAAAATCTAATTTTAAATATTTTACCTCCTGATGTTGTATACTTAACTAATGCAAAGCTTTAAAACTTTCATTATTTCAATTGTTCTTATGGTTTAGTTTATAGTTTTGAATACTGGTTATTACAGTTGATTGATGCCAATTTAAATACGATTTTTGGTCATCTTAACGAAAGCAAAAAGGTCATTTTACAGCGTTTTAATGATATATTTAATGTGCAAAACTTCACTCAGTCCGCTTTGTTAATGTGCATCTGATTTCACGATAATTACATGTTAGTCATCCTGCTCCTTGTATTGTTTAGTTTCACCAAAGTTCATCCTGACAACTGCGCTGTATCACTCTGCCAAAGCACACATCATGTCCTTGTTCAGGCGGGTTAATTAGAAAACTGTTTACACGTGAAAATGTGGAGAGCGTACATTTGAATGTTTCTCAAAAGAGTTCTTCTGCTTTTTCTTCCTTCGTCTTTTCCACCAGCCTCTGCTCCACAATGGGGGTTGTTTTTTCTTCTTCTTTGTAGTGTACATTTATATCAGAATATGGAAAATCCAAAGACGCACAACAACTCTGACATCTCACAAGTCATAAACATGGGATTCTTTCCATCTCTTGTCATCTATTCCGCATGATATGAGCGCAGCACGAGACAGGATGTTTGTGGTGTCGGTGTAGAACAAAATGTGAACTGTTAAAGGTTTCACACAAATAATTTCAGTGTAAATAAATAAATAAAAAACTTGTGAGGAAAGAAAATGGATTAAAAAAACTGATATAAAGAGAAAGAGAGAGTTTACGGACAGACCCAGACACATCGGGTCCAGGACTACACGCTGTCCTATCTGCACATTTATCACTTTGTTCTGCTTGGCCTTTTCAGACATTTTCTACACACACACACACACACACACACACACACACACACACACACACACACACACACACACACACACACACACACACACACACACACACACACACACACACACACACAAGCCGAGTGGCTGGCAACATGGTGGCTGCGGCATAATTTCATCTGGAGTCAATAACAAACAGATAAGATGGAAAAGAACAGACACACCGCCCCTGTCTCTCCCTAACACACACACACACACACACACACACACACACACACACACACACACACACACACACACACACACACACACACACACACACACACTCACACACACACACAGAAACTCTTCTTGCCTTAAAGCTACATAGATTAAATAAAATCTATATATAGAGAAAGAGTTTAAACCTCGACATCACTTCCTGTCTCGCTCTTTAACTCAATCCAGTCTTTCATTGAGCGTTTCTGTTCTCAAAAACGTGTTCCTTTTTGATTTACCATCAATACTCATCCATTCCTATCAGATGTTATCTACAGTGGATGTTTAATTATCTATAATCAGAATTTGTTTAACGTTCGAGTATGATTAGCCTCATAACAGAAGATGTTTATGTCAGAAAAACAGACCGTAGGGAGATCAGATCAGCCTGTTTTTGTATATTAGATTTCACTTCTTTCTAGATTTAGAAAGTTAGCAGCGGTGCACCACAATGGACGAGTCATGATTACATTTAGCCCAATAAATGGATTGAAATTGGCTGAAAATTAGCGACGGCACTCTGCTCTCATTCTGAAGATAAAGACATTTTGTTTTTCAAAAAAGGAAAAAAAAAGTGGTCAGTGTTTGTTGAGCCCTGATGAAAAGGTACAGTGTGTTGTCTTTTTTGTGTGTGGTTACAATGCAAATGCAGCTGACTTCAACATATTTACATTTTATTTATCTACCAATAAAGATGCATTTTGATGAACGCTGGCAGTGTTAGTGTTAACCACGGAGATGATGTTGCATTTCCTGTGACTTCCTCATAAAATAAGTCACTGTGTGTTTTACCAGTCGAGCTCTTTCAGCGTTTCCCACAGAATTAAACTTTATCTGTGG